>NW_028236088.1:0-10000 GCF_977035675.1 Penaeus japonicus | reverse complement strand
GTAGATCAATGGACTAAAAAAAAAAAAAAAAAAATGCAGTAGTATGCCGCTGAGGTCACTCAATAAAAGGATTATATCATACGAAATAAAATATATATAATTGGGAATAGTTTCTATTCAAATCCCAATTTTAATGTGGTATTCTTTAAAAAATATATCAGAGAAGTAATTACCGTTCCAGGATATAATATGGATTTGTCTTTTTTTTTTTTTTTACCTAGTTATAATGTTGCAAAATAATTAATGTGGTGCACTTAGAGCGCTTTTCATATATTAATAAGCACATTAAATCTTATCAACTATACAGAATGATTGTTGTTATACAGATTTTCATATGAAATAAAGAAGTTAGTTCCAATACCTTGCCTCAAATATTCTATTATCAGGAATTTGATTGCGAGAATGGAATAGGATAAATGTGTGTGTGTGTGTGTGTGTGTGTGTACACACACACTGAATACATAAATATATAAGTATGCATATACAAAAAAGATACATACATATAAATATATGTAAATATATGTGTGTATATATATATATATATATATATATATATATATATATATATATATGTGTGTGTGTGTGTGTGTGTGTGTGTGTGTGTGTGAATTTAGAATATGATACTATCTTATTTAGAAAGTAAATTTCAAAATTCATTACAATGATGCTGACCGTGTTTAACGTACATTTTGTTGACCTCCCTGCAATCAAATGCTAGAGTATGATTTTTATTACGATCACTGATTTAACGGCATGATTACCACGTTAACATTACGATTAAGAAAATTGAAACTAATTAATAAAACCAAAATATACCTCCCAAAATTACACACAAAAAAAAACAAAACAAATAGAACCTCCAAATAGAAATAAACAAATAAGAACTGGGGCTGAAGGAGGGCGAAATGTTTCAAAGGGCCTCGTTATCCCCCGTAGAGTTGTTGACCGCAGTCAGAGCACCAACACGTCGCTTATCATTTGTTTCTGATCTTCATGCATCGGCAAGCATAGCCCCTTGTCAGGTTTTTGGCCTATTTATCTTGCAACCTAACGCATTCAGTAACACTCTAAACGCATATCACACTGCATTCATGAACTAACGTCATGCATTTAAAATCAAAAGCTCTCTGCAAGATTGGGGAATTTGACAGTATTCATCAGGTTGATGAATTTAAATAACTAATATGACAAACAATTGGGGTTAATACCAAAAAATGGAACTACTGAAAAGCGGAAATAAAATAAATAAAAGGAGAAACAGATAAATAGATAATCTGTGTATCACTAAACTGTCACATCTCAGAGAATCTCCTCAATAATCACTTAAAAGTAATTTGGTTCATACAGCACCTCGCTGATGCAGCTTGAATGTGTACACTGAGTGTTAAATCCGTTTACTTAATGCACGGTTCACACAACATTGTTGCAAGGTTCACGTATTGCCAAGGCATAGTTGTGGTATTTAAGAACAGGCTTTCCAGTTAGTTTAAGAATCTCATATGTATGACTATATCTATAACTATTTTCCTATTCATGTATAAGCAAAAACATACATACATACGCACATGACTTCGCCTTGTCTGTCAGTCTCTTTTTTTTTTTTTTTTTTGCTCATTTCCCAGTCTGTCAGTCTTATCCTTTTTACATTGTTTATCCGTCTTCCTCCTCCTGCTCCTCTCCCTTTCCATCCTCCTCCTCCTCTCCCTCCTCCTCCTTTCCCTCATTCTCTCCCCCCCTCCCCCTCCCCCTCCCCCACCCCCTTTCCGTCGCTGTTCCACTCTCCCTTCCTCTCTCTGTCACGTATCGAAACTTCTCAAGACTCATTACTTTGATAAATCTGGCGTTGCAGTATAGCCGTAAACGCCGGCATAACGACTCCATAAAACTCCGTAGCAGAGAGTGAAAAGCGCGGACGTCTGCTGCGAGAGTGTTGGGCAAACTTGGAGCCCTTAGCAAAGTGATGCCAGGACGAGAATATCCTTTAAAGATGTCAAAACTCAAAACGAGAAAGAAAAAACATGTTCGCGATTTATCTCTTACAAACTGTTGATATAGAGTTTTCGCTGAAATTGTAACGAAATTTGAAATTATACAAATGTGCCTTTAACTTATGTAATATTTTAAGATGAATCTCCATTGATTTTCATACAAACAATGTCCAATGTGTGAATAGAAAATGCTGTTAAGCTTACAGTAGCTCATGAACTGCAAAACTGCAACAATACGGGGGCCTGCTAAAAATCTTTATGGCGAAGATTCAATTTATATTTCCCGAATATCTTTCACCCCCTTTCCCCTCTCTCTCTCGCTCTTTCTCCTCTCTCTCTCTCTCTCTCTCTCTCTCTCTCTCTCTCTCTCTCTCTCTCTCTCTCTCTCTCTCTCTCTCTCTCTCTCTCTCTCTCACTCACTCTTACTGAAGATTAAGCTAAATTGAAAATTAATATGTTAATTCAATAAACTAATGGATAGACAAGAAGATTTGTCCAAAGTCGGCCTTCATGATTAAAAAAGTAGAAATCAGTATTAATCTTGTAAAAGTAAGCATGTTTAATAAAACGTATTCGAAGTACAAAGTTAAAATGTTAAAAGTATTAATAACATAAGGGAATATCCTGCGAAAGAGCGTAAAGAATAATTGATATATTACAGAAACCCATGAAAGATTCGAAATATGATATAGAAAAAACAGGTCTGGGATATTTTATTATCATCAGATATTTCCGACACGAAATGTACAAATTACAAGAGTTAACTAACATGTAATAGTTTACGGCGTAAGGAGCAAACATGAGAAGGGATTAAAATACGTTTCTGAAAGAGTCAAGTTCGCGACGCAGAGAGACAAGAAGAGAGATTTATGAGGAAGCAAGTGACAATGTAAAAAAGAAAAAAAAGAAAAGAAAAATCGCCAACTGGAACGTTTGGAAGACTGGCGGGTCGACTTCGGGAATGTTCATATTGAAAGCTTTTACTATTTTCATGTTTTTACTCTGTCTCTTTCTCCCTCTCTCTCTCTCTCCACACACACACACACACACACACACACACACACACACACACACACACACACACACACACACACACACACACACAAAGGAGTGTGGGGAGATGTGTGTGATATCCCGCGAAGGAAGTGAGGAATATGTTAAGCTAAGATGCCTCTGGGAAATTACCGGATTCCATATGCAGATGACAAATACGGATCGTTGTAAAATAAAAAGGGAAAGGTGTAGATGAAAAAGTACAGTAAAAGATAAAACGCCCAACTCTATCTTATCTCCGCTGTCACACCCTTGGGAACGAACAACGATTTTCTATCGAGTCTGGTTATTTACACGGGGATAAAGGAAATATCGGAATATACACTTACATCCTTACACTTACTAGGACTTACAGTCACAATATGGGAAGTCTGATTTATTCATAATAGCTAAAATATGGAGACCTCAAGCTGTTTTTCGTGGCCTTCTTTTATGGAGTCTAAAAGAAAATTGGTATTACATACACAGAATCTTTGGCTAGAAATATATGTAGGTGTTATGATCTTTAGATGGTGATTACTGTGGGTTATTCTGATTCGTACAAGATGTTTACTGTAAGTTATGCTAAGCTATGGATGGCAATTGTTGTGGGTTATTTTGATCTTAGATTGGGGCGTTTTGTGGACTACCGGAAAAGTTGTCATGGGATGGGTAGTATCTGTGTCGTAAGGGTCCAGCGAATTGGTGCCTGAATTGGTTTGGTGTTTGTGAAGGACAGGCTTATCAAGGAGTGCATCTCTCAAGAATAAGTGAAAACCTAACACATACAGCAAGCAAAGGGGCTCTGTTCTCGATGGAGATCTGAGAGATATTATCTTACAATGAAACTCGATGCACAAAGGAGAAACTAGGGAGAAGACTCGACAACATTGATCTGAAGGTGAATGAGGAAGATTGATGGGGCTTCCGAAGCTAACGGAGCGGGTACTGGGAGGAAGTGGAGGGGAAAAGAAGCGTTTCTTTGTTGAGTATACAAATGATGGGCATTGTGTTATTATTATAAAAAAAAGGAAGTAGTTCAAGCTTTCCTAATGTGCAGATTGTTGATTTCAAGTCAGCTTAATGCAAAATGATGTTTTTTTCTAAGAATGAGACAGGAAGAGATAATATATATAATTATGATTCATTATAATTTATCTTAAAGCTTCTCGAATCCTTGTGTGCAGTACTGATATTAGTTGTTCCTGTTGCTGATCATTAGTATATTACCATTCTCATTATTATCATCATCACTCATTATCATTGTCCTCCTTCTCCTCCTCCCCCTCTTCCTCCTTCTCCTCCTTCTCCTCAACATCACCATCGCTGTCGTCTTCGTCATTATCATTACCAGCACCATCCTTAATCTTCATTATTTATTTCAACGACAGTGCAAATAGAGAGATAAGGCGATATAATTAACAAAAACAAAACAAAACAAAAACAAAGAAGAAACATATCACTCATATTTTCTGTACATATAATCGATGAAAGCTATATTTACATAACAGCTATTGTATAAGAATAGACATCTGTCTCGATCTTGACCAACACACGACCTAACCTTGAGGAACTGCCAGAATCAAAGCTACTTGAACGTTTTTTCGAAATATTATTGGAACAATTACCACGTCCTTCGTCTGAGGTATGGCTGACGAAGGGAAGTTTAAAAAAAATAAAAATATTATGGCATCGTCATTGTCCTTCGGACCTTCGACGGCCGTATCGGGACGAAAGCCGCGGCATGGCAAAGGACAAGGGAAATGGCCAGGCCTATTTAACACGGCTCCTCCGTCTGTTCCATGGCTGGAGGAGACATAATGAGAGTAAGCGATCTAGACTCTCTTACTCGAAGCGCACACAAACGTCAACCAAAGTACACTATTGTTATTGTTTTTATATGATTAATGCTTTTATTGTCATCATCGTTATTTCAGAACTACTTCTAAAACGTGCTTACTTCTTAACCAGATCTAATCAAATGTTTTATTAAGGTAATTGTATGAATTTAGATAAATATAGTCCTGAGCGAAATGAATTAACTTTTGAATAGATCTAAGTGGAAATGTAGTCTCTCAGGAAACAAAAGATGGCTCCTGTTTTATTAATATACATCTACACCTCCTTAAAACGACGCGAGTTGATGGCAGCTTTAAAGACGCACAAAAACATAAAAAAAAAAAAAAAAACCAGAAGTGGTACATTATCACTTGGCTGCCACACTCGAGGCCTGGTAACGACGTCGTTAAAGTACCGGGCCAGTCGGTGTTAGAACTTCTCAGGGAGATTGCTTGAGTTTATGAATATCCGGTTGTGAGGTCGTTTCGCAAGTACATGCCTGTACACACATATGGGAAAAGATACTGATAACCTTCAAATGAGAGAGAGGGGCGTTGAGTATAAAACACAACGGAACAAGGCAGGTAGATTTGTCATTTGTGTGACACTAACACCCGAGAACATTCCATGGTTGATATTCTAGAAGTTCGTGCTCGGGTCAGCTGCGTGGCAAAGACGTGGCACGTGACGAAAATATTAGGGCAATCGCAATGAAAGTAAAATTGAACTATATAAGTACACGAAATATGTATACATCAGATCCATATGTATATGTATGTATGTATGTGTGCATATATATGTACATGTATATATATATATATATATATATATATATATATATATATATATATATATACATTCATATATATATATATATATATATATATATATATATATATATATACATATACATATATACATACATACTCATACACATACATGCATATAATAAAAAGACGATAACCATATGCAGTGCAAATACACATAAAATAAGGAAGACACAGACACAAATATATGATTCCTCTCATCCTATTTGTTTTGATGGACTAAATCATCAACCCAACGTTCGTGAAACGGTCGTCAGTTCTTTAATAGTGATCAAGAACAACAAATACTTCATAACAAATCATAACCATATTCTGCCATTGCTACCTGTGAATGTAGTTTCTCATATCAAAATGTCAGAAACATAATTCTCAAACGGTTGGCAAACTTGGAGCATAACAATCTCATGACATGAACATGGCACTGACATGGACATAACAGAGCCACAGCAAACAGAAAATGTCTTTGACTTCTGTTGTGCTGACATGACACTGTTGCCAGCAGGTGGTACTCCACCGTGTGAATGTCAAAATAACTAACGCAACTGTCATCGAGAACTAGCAAGGCCCTAACACTACACTTCAAGCGACACACAAGAGTGATCTCATATGTTCAGATTTAAATGGCCCTTAGTTTGACGTTAATGGAAATCTGATGTATATGTATCGTTATCATTAGAGCTATTTTCCCATGACATTATTCGAGCTACATTTCAGCAAGCGTCACAAGGCAGCTAGATTCCCAACAGACGGTCCCTGAGACCTGCCGATTGATGCCAAAGAACATCAATCATGATTCCTCGACACAATCTGAACTTACAGAATTGAAGAGCACATGCAATATCTTTTGAATGATAGATATTCTTTAAAATAAAAGTAACAACTGATATCACCACACAGATGCACACATATTTATATTTTTTTCTATCTTCGCTCACGCGCACACCCACACACACGCGCGCGCGCGTGCGTTTCCGTCATTGCAACAACAAAATGTAGCGAAGAAATATACCCATTTTTTGCATGATTCATATTGAATGAAAATCGGTTTTGTCAACGATAGTAAATTCAATTGTGCAATCGATATTTCAAAACCACACACAAAAAAGACAAAAAACAACTAAAACAAAGTTTATTTGTTTCTTTTGATGACATTCCATATGCATCGATTCATTACTTGCTTTCACTTTAACGGGAAAAGTAATTGGGTTTAGTTTCTCGTTTCATTTCCATTTGATACTCCTTCCCGCCTCCAACTTTAACATTTGGCCCGCGACCAGTCAGCGAGGGAATAGATTACCTGGTGTAAACACAGCAGTCCATAGCCCCTTTTCTCTCGTCGATCCTATTGCCGGTTGGCTGGTCCCCGAAGCTCTCACTAGTCGCGGGCGGCGCCGTGGGAGTTTTAATATTTATATCGGCGGGGTTTAATCAGCCTGGCTTTATCACCGGCGACATAAGGTCCCGCGCCGGAGAAAAGTCGGAAATGGCGTCGACCTTAAGCATATACTGTACTTTAAAAAAACATTCGAATTGGAATCTTCAAAGCCGTCATTTGCAGGGGAAACGGCTGCGAAATCGAATCGTATTTAACTCCTGGTTTATTGGAAGTTATTGTTTTTTTTTTAGTCATATAGTCGGTGTAGATTTTTTGGTTGTACTCTAATAGACTATCTCTCTCTCTCATCTCCTTTCTCTCGCTGCTGGCATTCTTTTAGGAACACTACAAACATATATGTCATTATAGACATTTTTATCAACAGTATACGCACAAACACTCACTCACACACACAATTGATAATAGTAAGACTGTGTGCCGTAGAACATAGAGAACAAAAAACTGCTGGAGAGAGGGATGGGCGCATACGAAGGGGGCGTTGTCCCCTGGGTTGGGGGGCAGGGAAGGGTATGTCAGGCTCGGGGGACTTCAGTGGGGGGGGGTGGGGAGAAGGAATAAACCACTGACACAAGGCCTTTTTTATTTTTGTACAAGTCATGATACAACTTTAAAAGTGTTCATTTTATATGTCGAAATTGTCCATGAAGTATGACAACAGCAGCGTAGTGTGTGCATAATGACATTATAGAAGGAGCACATATCACTTTGCAGTTTGCTTTTTATAATAATACTATAATTATGTAATTACGATACGCGCGCGCGCGGCCACGCACACAACAACACACACACCGACACGCATCATATAAAATATATGTATGTATATATTTAATATTAATTATTATATATTCATACATACATAAATATATAATATATTTATAAATAATATATATATATAATATATATATATATATTATAACATATATAAGTATTAATAATAATATAAATGTATATTATATGTATATAACATATATATACATAATAGTATATATACAGTATAATATGTACAGTAAATATATATATAGATATATATAATATATATATATATATAAATATAAACTGTATATTTATTTATATAATATATATACATAAATATATATATATATATATATATATATATTAAATATATTATATATATATATATACAGTATATATATATATATATATATATATATATATATATATATAGTATATATATATATAATAGTAGTATGATTATCATCCGTTAAATAGCTAATGAAATTCTCGATTGTGTAGAAAGATTACGTTTGGTAATTTTTTTTTTTTTTTTTTTATTTTTTTTTTATTTTTCTCGTTTTTTTTTTTGTTTTTTTTTATTTTTATTTTTTTTTTTTTTTTTTTTTTTTTATAATTTTTTTTTTTTTTTTTTTTTTTTTTTTATATTTTTTTTTCCACGTGCGACCAGTAATGGTAGATTTTGGTGGGAAACTGTAATGTGCATGGTTTTGAGTGTATGTTTTGAAGACTATGTCGTAGACTAGAGATCGAGGTCATGATCAATTTGAAGATTATGTGGTTGTAGGCAGGGGGTTTACGTTAGTTGATATCGTATGTTGTTCTCCTTATTTTGGCGCATATCTTAGGAAAGGAAACATTACAAGAAAATTGATATGAAATATTCATTTTATTTTTTATTTCATATCAAGTTATGATAACGAAATACATTTGATCTTACGTTCATTGAATTAGAAAAAAAAAACCGTTTTAAATTTCATGGAATCAGTTTAGAAGGTTTTTCAATTAGGTTTGTGTGGTTATGATTGAGTTTGTTTTTTTAATGCTTTATGAATAGAAACATCAGGGGTGGTAATGTCATTGGAATGGTTTAAATGACTTCAAAAAACAAGAAAACTATGCTTTCTCATTTGATCATTTTACTTGCTCAGGTAAGTACATCCTTATAGATGACGTAAGTTGGTAAGTGACCTTTACGCGAAGGCAAAATTATTATGTTAAATATTACCTATGCCAGTAAATTGCGAGTTTTGCATGATATTTGCATTACTCTTCGTGCAGATGTTTATATAAAATTCCGCCCAGAATAGTCTAAAGGTCCCTGTCCCCGCGGTTTCATGAAGAAACTTAGGTAACTATATAGAAGATATTTTGTATAAATGTGCGTGTAGTGGAAAATTCCTGATCATACAGACTCTCTTGTTCCTACCCACGTTTTCATACTTGGGATAATGCGTGTAACGACCTAGAGTTTAACAGTATTTCAGTTTACACAATCTCTCTCTCTCATTTTGTCTTTACTGCGGGCCTATCTGTATTGTTGGCGGGTCCTCTTTGTTCCAACCTATTCTCTCCCTCATTCCCCACGATGTAATAACGGAACCACCCCCTCTGAATTCTTTCTCTTCTTGAGACCCTTTGCAACTTGTTTGTACACAATGAGTATCTGACTCTTGGCTAGTTCGTTTGGCACTTGCAGAAACTCCCCACGTATCACGGACAAGTGGCGCCTGCCATCGGGAAAGTTGTTTTACGCTCGTTGTCAGTGGACTCCGGACAACGAGACCTGAACTAGCGGTTGGGCCAACACGTGAAGGTTGACACTGTCGTGTTGGATCGGTGACAAGGAGGGGGCTTGACACGTTCTGGTAACTTTCGAAATATTGTTTGTCAGTGAGAGACTAAAGGTGTTGGGAACAAAGTGTTTATATTGATTTCCAACCATTTCTCCATTTAGTAAGCGATGACAGTTCTTCAATCCAAAATTCATTCCTCCTTATTGTCACCACTATGTTTATTCGCAATTTCATAGTATTTGCAGCGAGACATTTTCATCTAATTAATTATAAAGTAAAGAGAATTACTGCATTGTTGAGTAGTGAGGTCAATTTGCGTTTGAATACTGTACAGAGAGGGAAAGAGAAATAAGAGTGAGAGAGAGAGAG
>NW_028236087.1:2500-15000 GCF_977035675.1 Penaeus japonicus | reverse complement strand
CGTGATGTATTTACCTCGCTCACTCGTCCTAACTTTTTCTTATGTTGTCAAAGATTTTTTTTCTGTTCTTGATGGTTTTGCGTTTATGATGTGTTTTGTTTATGGTTGATGGTGTTTTTTAATCATTATTATCGTTTTATCATCGGTATGTCTGTTAATATCAATAATAATGACGATAATATTGATAAGGGTAATCATGTCAATAATACTAATGATAATAATCGTAATGATGATTGTAATGTTAGTATGATTATCATTATCATTATTATTTATATCATTATCATCAGTATCATTTGTATTATCATCATTATTATTATTACTATCATTATTGTCATTATCATTAATTTTATTATTAATTTAATTATTGCTATTATCATAATTATTTGCACTATCCTTTATTTCATCCTCATCCTCCTAATTATTAACATTAATGCTATCATTATCATCATCATCATTATCATCAATATCATCATAACTGATATTAATAAAAATATAGTGATGATAAGCACATAAAGGTAGTTAACTTCAATCCCAAATTTAGAAGTTGAAGTGTGCAAGAATGCAACAATTGACTGTTTTAGGAAACCGAAATGAAAGAAGGAAAAAAAGATCTGCATGAAAGGAAAAAAAAAAAATTAGAGAAGGAAAAAAAGGAAATTAATGAAGGAAAAAAAGATCTGCATGAAAGGAAAAAAAAGAAAATTAGAGAAGGAAAAAAAGGAAATTAATGAAGGAAAAAAAGATCTGCATGAAAGGAAAAAAAGGAAATGAAAGAAGGAAAAAAAGATCTGCATGAAAGGAAAAAAAGGAAATGAAAGAAGGAAAAAAAGATCTGCATGAAAGGAAAAAAAGAAAATTAGAGAAGGAAAAAAAGGAAATTCATGAAGGAAAAAAAGATCTGCATGAAAGGAAAAAAAAGAAAATTAGAGAAGGAAAAAAAGGAAATTAAAGAAGGAAAAAAAGATCTGCATGAAAGGAAAAAAAAAGGAAATGAAAGAAGGAAAAAAAGATCTGCATGAAAGGAAAAAAAAAGAAAAAAAGGATTATGTATGCAACGTTGCACGAGTAAAACAAACCCATTTTTCTAAAACAAAATATATTACCATAAGTAAATACACACACACGTTTCCAGTAAAGAAATAAATAAAATGGGGAAGAAGATAAACTTGAAAAAACGTGAAATGTCAGCAACTTTAGGGAAAAAGGAAAAGGGATTGCAATTATTTAATTAACTTCAACACTAGAAGACTAAATAAGTAAAACTAACGAACCGGGTTGATTATTAAACAAAATAACAGAAATTAAAGAAATGCGCACTGTTATAGGACTCTAAGGATAATTATGGCGATCTTGAAACATGTAAGATGGGAGAGGTAATTGAAAAAGGACTTGAGAAAGACAGTGATAACAACAGAAAAGACAAACAGGTTAGAAAGTAAGATGCTCATTCTCATTCTCTCTCTCTCTCTTTCTTTCTCTCCCTCTCTCTCTCTCTCTCCCTCTCTCTCTCTCTCTCTCTCTCTCTCTCTCTCTCTCTCTCTTTCTCTCTCTCCCTTTCTCTCCCTACCTCTCTCTCTCCCTCTTCCCCCTCTCTCTCTCTCTCTTCCCTCCCTTCTCTCTCCCTCCCTCCCCTCTCATACTAACCCTCACTCACCTACTCCTCTCTCTCCCTCCCCCTCCTCCTCTCTCTCTCTCCTCCCTCCTCCCTCCCTCTTCCTCCTCCCTCCCTTCCTCCCTCCCTCCGTCCTCTCCCTCTCCGTCCCTCCTCCTCCGTCCTCCCTCCCTCCGTCCCTCCCTCCCTCCCTCCCTCCGTCCCTCCCTCCATCCCTCTCTCCTCCCTCTCTACATACTACCCAACCCTCTCTACATCACCCATTTCTTTGCATTATCTCAACTTCTTACCACTCATCACCCCCCCACCCCACCCCCTCCCCCACCCATCCATCCACCACCACCCACCACCCTCCACCACCAAAAAAAATAATGATAATAATAACAAATAATGATGATGATCTGGGTGAACGTTCTCTCAACTGACAATTGCACAGGAAACGAAACAACAGTAACTTGCCTCTGACCTGCACATATTGCCAGAGGTAACTGAGATCAGGCTTGTAATAGTGCAACAATTCAACATGAGGTTGTATAAGGTCGGATGACGTAAGCATTCTCTCTGAAATTGCATGAGCGGAGACAACACTTATTAGTTCTTGCACAGTAATTAGCGGGAGTTCACAGACTCTGTTATTGTGAACAAATGAAGCCTTACTTGCTTATCATCAGGATTGTCATTATTTTTGTTATCATTATCATTATAGCTATTATTATTATCATTACTATTATCGTTATTATCATCATTATTGTTATTATCATTATCAATATAATCATCATTATCATTATCAATATATTTATCATTATCATTATCAATATAATTATCATTATCAATATAATTATCATTATCATTATTGTCGTTATTATTACTATCATTGTTATTAAAATTACTATTATCATCATTATCATTACCATTGTTCTGATATTATTTTTATCATTATCATTTCTATTACCATTATTATTATCATCCTTATTCTTATATCATTATCATTATCATTGTTATTGCTATCATTCATTATCGTTATTGTTATTATCATCATCATCATTGTCATCAGCATTATCATTGCTATTCTAATCATTGTTGTCATCTATTTGTTGTCATCTATTTACATAATTAACAACAACATTTACTTAGCATGAAGAGAAGAGTTTATCATGATAATGCTTCTTGGCATTTTTTTTTTTTTTTTTTTTTTTTTATGCAATGTGACGTGAGGCATTTCTACTGGCCTCCCTTTGATGTCCTTAATGGGTATTGCATCGTGTTGCACTCAAAGCAATGCCTTAAAACCATGTGATTAAGAATACTAAGTGACTAGATATATACTGTGTTGTTATTATGTTGCAATTTAGGTATTATCATATGCTAACTAAAGCACCAATTTATAACAGAAGGGCTTATTTGTCTGTTTGTCTCTCTGTCTCTCTCTCTCTCTCTCTCTCTCTCTCTCTCTCTCTCTGTGTGTGTGTTTCTCTCTCTCTCTCTCTGTGTTTCTCTGTTTCTCTCTCTCTCTCTCTCTCTCTCTCTCTCTCTTTCTCTCCCTCTCTCTCTCCCTCCTTTCCTCCATCCCTCCCTTCTTTACCCTCCCTCCCTCCTTAACCCTCCCTCCCTCCTTTACCCTCCCTCTTCCCCCCTCCCCCTCCCCTCCCCTCCCCCACTCTCTCTCTCTCTCCTAAGAGGAAGACACAATACAAACATTACAAAGATAATGAAAGAATAATAAAGCAAAGTTGGGATGATTAAGCGGTAAAGTAATTAAGAAAGAGTGATATAACATGACACTCGAGAACACCGATTACCTTCGTTTTCTTTCTTAATTCTTGCATTATTTTTTTGTTTTATCTCTTCGCTTTATCATTGCTGTCGCATTCTTATTCTTATATTTATTCTTGCTACTGTTATCGTTGTTATCAATATTATCATTATTATCATTATTGTTGTTGTTATCATTGTTGGCATTATTATTATTGTTATTATTGTTATTATTATCATTATTATTTTTTTATCATTATCATTATTATTATTATTATCATTATTATAGTTATTACATTATTATCATTATCATTATCATTATTATAATAATAATAATAATTATTATTATTATTGTTATTATTATTATCATTATTATTATTATTAACATTATGATGATGATGGTGATTATTATTATTATCATTATCATTATCATCATTATTAGTTTTGCATATGTTATTGTTATTATTATGATAATTTTTGTCACTATTATCATTATTATCATCATTGTTGTTTTGTTATCATTACTACTATCAACATTATCATTATTATCATCATAATTGTTACTTATATTATCATCGTCAACATCATTATAAATATCATTATAATCATTATCAGCATTGTTCATCTCATTATCTTTATCGTCATTATTATTACTTTCATCATTATTAATATTACTAGTAATAGTTTTATTATCAGTATTGCCATTTGATATTATTCTCATTTTCATGATTAGTTTTACTGTTATCACTATCATCATTATCATTATTATCATTGTTATCATCTTATCAATATATATATTTTTTTATTACATTGCTGTTTTGCTTGATATTTTGCTATCATTATTATCATTATCATCATCACTATTATTTTTGTTGTTGTTATTATCATCATCTTAATTATTGTTGTTATCATCATGTTATTATTATCACAATGACTAATACAATTATCATACCCAATTACAATTGTCATGTTAATCATTATCAGTAAAATAATTCACAATGAAAAGAACACACCTAAAAGCAGCATTAAAAAAGAAAGAAAGAAAGAAAAAAAAAGTGAATAAAGAAATAAAAATATATACATAAACAAAGAAAAAGAAAATACGTATAAGTTATTACACTTTACGCGTTGATTTATGCCTGACATGTAATCAAAACAAGTCAGAAACAGATGGCGAAATATAACCACAATACTTTCAACACTAAGTGAGCTATTCTGTATCAAAACCCATTACCAACATAAAAAAAAGAAAAAAAGAAAAAAAAGGGGGGGTTGGGGGAAGGGGGAAAAAAGGGGTGGAAGCGAGTTGGGATGGGGGATGGGGGAGGGAGGGGAAGGGGAAATAAAGTCTTGTATAACTATAAAAAAAAAACAAAAAAAAAACATCATCATGTTTGTACCCAGACACACACACATAAATACGTACAAGAAATGATTATACAGTCATGCACACATGTACCCAGACAAATACATAGACAAAGACAGTGACAATGACAAACCTTAAAACACATACAGACACATCCTTACATACACCGATACACATACCTACATACATTCACACTCGAACAACAGTCAGTGATACACATACAAACCAACATGAAGTCACTCATAGATACAAATACATTCACACATAAACACACGCACACACACACACACAAACACACCCACCCCCCCACCCACCCACCCACACACACACAAACACACACACACACAAACACACACTCACCCACACAAACACACACACACACACACACACAAACACACCTACACACACACACACACACACACACGCATCCCTTATTTCACCTTCAGTCATCTTCATTCAGGATCATTTTCATCTCGGCTTCCCATCTTTTCCTCAAACCTTCACATCATTGGGAGAGACTCATTACTTTCTGGTGTGTACTTTGTCTCTCAGTCTTTGTCTCTGTCTCTCAGTCTTTGTCTCTGTCTCTCTTTGTCTCTCAGTCTTTGTCTCTGTCTCTCTTTGTCTCTCAGTCTTTGTCTCTGTCTCTCTTTGTCTCTCTTTGTCTCTGTCTCTCTTTGTCTCTCAGTCTTTGTCTCTGTCTCTCTTTGTCTCTCAGTCTTTGTCTTTGACTCTCAGTCTTTGTCAATGTCTCTCTTTGTCTCTCATTCTTTGTCTCTCAGTCTTTGTCTCTGTCTCTCAGTCTTTGTCTCTGTCTCTCTTTGTCTCTCAGTCTTTGTCTCTGTCTCTCAGTCTTTGTCTCTGTCTCTCTTTGTCTCTCAGTCTTTGTCTTTGACTCTCAGTCTTTGTCAATGTCTCTCTTTGTCTCTCAGTCTTTGTCTCTCAGTCTTTGTCTCTGTCTCTCTTTGTCTCTCAGTCTTTGTCTCTGTCTCTCAGTCTTTGTCTCTGTCTCTCTTTGTCTCTGTCTCTCTTTGTCT
Source organism: Penaeus japonicus (assembly GCF_977035675.1). Taxonomy (NCBI): domain Eukaryota; kingdom Metazoa; phylum Arthropoda; class Malacostraca; order Decapoda; family Penaeidae; genus Penaeus; species Penaeus japonicus. Next base: position 9,233 of record NW_028236087.1, on the reverse strand, counting down.
CTCAGTCTTTGTCTCTGTCTCTCTTTGTCTCTCAGTCTTTGTTTCTGTCTCTCTTTAGTTCTATGTCTCTCTCTCCCTGATTCTGTCTCTCCGTCTTTCTCTCTCTCTCTCTCTCTCTCTCTATCTATCTATCTATCTATCTCTCTCTCTTTCTCTCACACCTTCCCACTCTCGTCCTGACAACACCTTCCCGCTCTCGTCCTGACAACACCTTCCCGCTCTCGTCCTGACAACACCTTCCCACTCTCGTCCTGACAACACCTTCCCGCAATCGTCCTGACAACACCTTCCCGCAATCGTCCTGACAACACCTTCCCACTCTCGTCCTGACAACACCTTCCCGCAATCGTCCTGACAACACCTTCCCGCTCTCGTCCTGACAACACCTTCCCGCAATCGTCCTGACAACACCTTCCCACTCTCGTCCTGACAACACCTTCCCGCAATCGTCCTGACAACACCTTCCCGCTCTCGTACTGACAAAACCTTCCTGCTCTCTTCCTGACAACACCTTCCCGCAATCGTCCTGACAACACCTTCCCGCAATCGTCCTGACAACACCTTCCCGCAATCGTCCTGACAACACCTACCTGCTCTCTTCCTGACAACACCTTCCCGCAATCGTCCTGACAACACCTTCCTGCTTTCTTCCTGACAACACCTTCCCGCTCTCGTCCTGACAACACCTTCCCTCTCTCATCCTGACAACACCTTCCCGCAATCGACCTGACAAAACCTTCCCGCTCTCGTCCTGACAACACCTTCCCGCTCTCGTCCTGACAACACCTTCCCGCTCTCGTCCTGACAACACCTTCCCACTCTCGTCCTGACAACACCTTCCCTCTCTCGTCCTGACAACACCTTCCCGCTCTCGTCCTGACAACACCTTCCCACTCTCGTCCTGACAACACCTTCCCACTCCCGTCCTGATAACACCTTCCCGCTCTCGTCCTGACAACACCTTCCCACTCTCGTCCTGACAACACCTTCCCACTCTCGTCCTGACAACACCTTCCCACTCTCGTCCTGACAACACCTTCCCACTCTCGTCCTGACAACACCTTCCCACTCTCGTCCTGACAACACCTTCCCACTCTCGTCCTGACAACACCTTCCCACTCTCGTCCTGACAACACCTTCCCACTCTCGTCCTGACAACACCTTCCCACTCTCGTCCTGACAACACCTTCCCACTCTCGTCCTGACAACACCTTCCCGCTCTCGTCCTGACAACACCTTCCCACTCTCGTCCTGACAACACCTTCCCGCAATCGTCCTGACAACACCTTCCCACTCTCGTCCTGACAACACCTTCCCGCTCTCGTCCTGACAACACCTTCCCACTCTCGTCCTGACAACACCTTCCCGCTCTCGTCCTGACAACACCTTCCCACTCTCGTCCTGACAACACCTTCCCGCTCTCGTCCTGACAACACCTTCCCACTCTCGTCCTGACAACACCTTCCCACTCTCGTCCTGACAACACCCTTCCACTCTCGTCCTGACAACACCTTCCCGCTCTCGCCCTGACAACACCTTCCCTCTCTCGTCCTGACAACACCTTCCCACTCTCGTCCTGACAACACCCTTCCACTCTCGTCCTGACAACGCCCTTCCACTCTCGTCCTGACAACACCCTTCCACTCTCGTCCTGACAACACCTTCCCAAGCTCGTCCTGACAACAACTTCCCTCTCTCGTCCTGACAACACCTTCCCACTCTCGCCCTGACAACACCTTCCCACTCTCGTCCTGACAACACCTTCCACTCTCGTCCTGACAACACCTTCCCAAGCTCGTCCTGACAACAACTTCCCTCTCTTGTCCTGACAACACCTTCCCGCTCTCGCCCTGACAACACCTTCCCACTCTCGCCCTGACAACACCTTCCCACTCTCGTCCTGACAACACCTTCCCACTCTCGTCCTGACAACACCTTCCACTCTCGTCCTGACAACACCTTCCCACTCTCGTCCTGACAACACCTTCCCTCTCTCGTCCTGACAACACCTTCCCTCTCTCGTCCTGACAACACCTTCCCACTCTCGTCCTGACAACACCTTCCCGCTCTCGTCCTGACAACACCTTCCCACTCTCGCCCTGACAACACCTTCCCACTCTCGTCCTGACAACACCTTCCCGCTCTCGCCCTGACAACACCTTCCCACTCTCGTCCTGACAACACCTTCCACTCTCGTCCTGACAACACCTTCCCACTCTCGCCCTAACAAAACCTTCCCGCTCTCGTCCTGACAACACCTTCCCACTCTCGTCCTGACAACACCTTCCCACTCTCGTCCTGACAACACCCTTCCACTCTCGTCCTGACAACACCTTCCCACTCTCGTCCTGACAACACCTTCCCACTCTCGTCCTGACAACACCTTCCCACTCTCGTCCTGACAACACCTTCCACTCTCGTCCTGACAACACCTTCCCACTCTCGTCCTGACAACACCTTCCCGCTCTCGTCCTGACAACACCTTCCCACTCTCGTCCTGACAACACCTTCCCACTCTCGTCCTGACAACACCCTTCCACTCTCGTCCTGACAACACCTTCCCACTCTCGTCCTGACAACACCCTTCCACTCTCGTCCTGACAACACCCTTCCACTCTCGTCCTGACAACACCTTCCCACTCTCGTCCTGACAACACCTTCCCACTCTCGTCCTGACAACACCTTCCCACTCTCGTCCTGACAACACCCTTCCACTCTCGTCCTGACAACACCCTTCCACTCTCGTCCTGACAACACCTTCCCACTCTCGTCCTGACAACACCTTCCCACTCTCGTCCTGACAACACCTTCCCACTCTCGTCCTGACAACACCTTCCCACTCTCGTCCTGACAACACCTTCCCACTCTCGTCCTGACAACACCTTCCCACTCTCGTCCTGACAACACCCTTCCACTCTCGTCCTGACAACACCCTTCCACTCTCGTCCTGACAACACCTTCCCAAGCTCGTCCTGACAACAACTTCCCTCTCTCGTCCTGACAACACCTTCCCGCTCTCGCCCTGACAACACCTTCCCACTCTCGTCCTGACAACACCCTTCCACTCTCGTCCTGACAACACCCTCCCACTCTCGCCCTGACAACACCTTCCCGCTCTCGTCCTGACAACACCCTTCCACTCTCGTCCTGACAACACCTTCCCACTCTCGTCCTGACAACACCTTCCCGCTCTCGTCCTGACAACACCCTCCCACTCTCGCCCTGACAACACCTTCCCACTCTTGCCCTGACAACACCCTCCCACTCTCGCCCTGACAACACCTTCCCGCCCTCGTCCTGACAACACCCTCCCACTCTCGCCCTGACAACACCCTCCCACTCTCGCCTTGACAACACCTTCCCGCTCTCGTCCTGACAACACCCTCCCACTCTTGCCCTGACAACACCTTCCCACTCTCGCCCTGACAACACCCTCCCACTCTCGCCCTGACAACACCTTCCCGCTCTCGTCCTGACAACACATTCCCGCTCTCGTCCTGACAACACCCTCCCACTCTTGCCCTGACAACACCTTCCCACTCTCGCCCTGACAACACCCTCCCACTCTCGCCCTAACAACACCTTCCCGCTCTCGTCCTGACAACACATTCCCGCTCTCGTCCTGACAACACCTTCCCACTCTCGTCCTGGCAACACCTTCCCACTCTCGTCCTGACAACACCTTCCACTCTCGTCCTGACAACACCTTCCCACTCTCGTCCTGACAACACCTTCCCACTCTCGTCCTGACAACACCTTCCACTCTCGTCCTGACAACACCTTCCCACTCTCGTCCTGACAACACCTTCCCACTCTCGTCCTGACAACACCTTCCCACTCTCGTCCTGACAACACCTTCCCACTCTCGTCCTGACAACACCTTCCCACTCTCGTCCTGACAACACCTTCCCACTCTCGTCCTGACAACACCCTTCCACTCTCGTCCTGACAACACCTTCCCACTCTCGTCCTGACAACACCCTTCCACTCTCGTCCTGACAACACCTTCCCACTCTCGTCCTGACAACACCTTCCCGCTCTCGTCCTGACAACACCTTCCCACTCTCGTCCTGACAACACCTTCCCACTCTCGTCCTGACAACACCTTCCCGCTCTCGTCCTGACAACACCTTCCCGCTCTCGTCCTGACAACACCTTCCCACTCTCGTCCTGACAACACCTTCCACTCTCGTCCTGACAACACCTTCCACTCTCGCCCTGACAACACCTTCACGCTCTCGTCCTGACAACACCTTCCCACTCTCGTCCTGACAACACCTTCCCACTCTCGTCCTGACAACACCTTCCCGCTCTCGTCCTGACAACACCTCCCCGCTCTCGTCCTGACAACACCTTCCACTCTCGTCCTGACAACACCTTCCACTCTCGCCCTGACAACACCTTCCCGCTCTCGTCCTGACAACACCTTCCACTCTCGTCCTGACAACACCTTCCCGCAATCGTCCTGACAACACCTTCCCACTCTCGTCCTGACAGGTGGAGAGGAGAGAGGGGGGAGGGGGGAGGGGTAGATAGGGGGAGGTGGAGCAAGGCAGTGGATAAGGTGGATGGAAAAGGTGAAAGTGGATAGAGTGTCTGAGTACGAATCAGGTGGATGGAGGAAAAAAAAGTGGATAGAGTGGACGAAGGAAGGAGGAGGGAGGGAGGTGGATGAAGGAAGGAGGAGGAGGGAGGTGGATGAGGGGGGTTGGGGGAGGGAGATGGATGATACGAGCTGGGGGGGGGGGGAAGGGGAAGGGTACAAGAGGGACAGTTGATGATAATGATAATGATAATGATGATGATGATGATGATGATGATGATGATGATGATGATGAAGTAGAAGATGATTGATGAAGAAGTATGATGATGATAATGATAATGATAATGATAATGATGATAATGATAAGGATGATGATGGTGATGACAATGATGATGTTGATAACGATAATGATAATGATGATGATAATGATGATGATGATGGTAATGATAATGATGATGATGACGATAATAATGATGATGATAACGATAATGATGATAATGATAATGATAATGATGATGGTGATGACGATAATAATGATGATGATAACGATAATGATGATAATGATAATGATAATGATGATAATGAGGATAATGATAATGATGATGACGATGACCATGATACTGATGATGATGATGATAATGATAATGATGATGATTGATGATGATAATTATTACGATGTTTCTCGTCTCGTGCATCACTTGTCTTAGTTTTGCTTATTTGACACGACACCAATTTACAACCGAGTATGTTGAACGAGAAGAAGATGAGGGAGAAGGAGAAGAAGAAGAAGAAGAACAGGGAGAAGAGGAAATTTGATGATAGTGATGAAAATGATGAGGATGATAATGGTTGATAATGGTGATGAGAATGGTGACGATGATGGTGATGAGGATGAGGGTGATGGTGCGGTTGATGATGATGGTGATGATAATGATGGTGATGAGGATGATGGTGATGAGGATGAGGGTGAGGTTGATGATGATGGTGATGAGATGGTGATGATGAGGATGATGGTGACGATGATGGTGATGAGGATGAGGGTGAGGGCGAGGTTGATGATGATGGTGATGAGGATGGTGATGATGAGGATGATGGTGACGATGATGGTGATGAGGATGAGGATGATGTTGATGAGGATTATCATCATCTGTCCTCCTCCTCCTTCTCATCTCCCTCCTCCTCTTCTTCCTCCTCCTCCTCCTCCTCATAGTCTCTTCCTTCATCTTTTCCTCTTCTTCCTCCTCCTTCTTTTCCTTCTCCTCTTCTACCTCCTTCCTCTTCTTCTACTCACTATCATCATCAAAATCACCATCACCATCACCACCATAAAAACCACCACCGTCATCATCACAAACATCATCATCTTTCTCCCATTCTTATCTCTTCTTTTTTTTTTATCTCCGATTCACTGCCAAGAATATCTCTTCTTCTTCTTTTTTTTTTATCTCCGATTCACTGCCAAGAATATCTCTTCTTCTTCTTTTTTTTTTATCTCCGATTCACTGCCAAGAATATCTCTTCTTTTTTTTTTTATCTCCGATTCACTGCCAAGAATATCTCTTCTTCTTCTTTTTTTTATCTCCGATTCACTGCCAAGAATATCTCTTCTTCTTCTTTTATTTTTATCTCCGATTCACTGCCAAGAATATCTCTTTTTTTTTTTTATCTCCGATTCACTGCCAAGAATATCTCTTCTTCTTCTTTTTTTTATCTCCGATTCACTGCCAAGAATATCTCTTCTTCTTCTTTTTTTTTTTATCTCCGATTCACTGCCAAGAATATCTCTTCTTCTTTTTTTTATCTCCGATTCACTGCCAAGAATATCTCTTCTTCTTCTTTTTTTTATCTCCGATTCACTGCCAAGAATATCTCTTCTTTTTTTTTTATCTCCCTCTCACTGCCAAGAATATCTCTTCTTCTTCTTTTTTTTATCTCCGATTCACTGCCAAGAATATCTCTTCTTTTTTTTTTTATCTCCGATTCACTGCCAAGAATATCTCTTCTTCTTCTTTTTTTTATCTCCGATTCACTGCCAAGAATATCTCTTCTTTTTTTTTTATCTCCGATTCACTGCCAAGAATATCTCTTCTTCTTCTTTTTTTTTATCTCCGATTCACTGCCAAGCATGATACATTGCAAAGCAAACCATGCAAATTTTTATTTCCATTGCAACAATCCATCGGGGGGGGA
>NW_028236086.1:0-7450 GCF_977035675.1 Penaeus japonicus | reverse complement strand
TTTTTTTTTTTTTTTTTTTTATTTTGCTTTGTTTTGATGGGGAATATGGATATAGAATTTTATTCATTAAAGCATCTTGGAAATGAGATTCAACGGGCATATTCGCAAAGGGACAATGAACCTTCAAGCGAATTCACAAAGAAAAAGGGAATTTATTAATGATCTGCAAATGTGTGTGGGCACTTCATACTAATTGACTGATCTTATCTATTCATCAGATTAATAGTCAGATTGTTGAAGAAAAGCAGAGTGGATACCGAAATATATTTCCCACGTATATATATATATACTATATTTTATATTTATATATATATATATATTCTATATTATATATTATTTTTATATGTTTTATTTTCTTCTTCTTTTTTTTTTTTTTGTTTTTTTGCTTCTTTTCTTTAGTCCATTTTTTTTCACTCAGGTCATGAAAGAGAAAGAACTGACAAGAGAAGGGAAGTATACATGAAAAAAGTAATTGAGTGAGGGACAGGATTTACCATTTTTCCACATCCTATTGGAATAAGTGTTTGAGTAATTCATTATCACACCAGTTAATGCGACATAAAGGTAATACAATCTTCCCTTCTTTTATTCACATTATCACCGAGGTTTATATTAGATTAGGGAGTTGTTTTCAGCCTTGTCCTATCTATACTTTTTTAAAAAGGATTACCAATAAATTTCACGATGTTGGTTGAATTAATCCATTCGCTTAATATTTATAGTTTTGTTCATTTTGATGACATAACATTTTCCACATAAATCTGGTAAGGAGGTACCACATTCAAAACTTTCTCTTTATTTTTTATATCTATCTATCTATTATATATATATACATTATATATATATATATTATATATATATATATATATTATTAACATATTATATATGTTTTTTTTTTTTTTTTTCCTTTTTTTTTTTTTTTTTTTTTTTTTTAGCTCATTATTATCCTACATCCCGAATGAAAGTTACATTGCCAGCGGTAAGAAAAAATATGGTGGTTCTCTTCAAACAGTAATTTATATACAGTATAGTTTATACTATGCATATATACTAATTCATATATCATTTTATTATTATAGATATAGAGGAGAGAGCGAGAGAGGAGAGAGAGAGAGAGAGAGAAAGAGGAGAGAGACAGAGTGTGTGTGTATAATAACTGTTATTTGAGTATAAATAAATAATTTATATATATCTTTATATTATATATATATATATATATATATATCATATATAATATTTATATTCGATATATCTATGTGATCTTCGTGTGTGTGTGTGTGTGTGTGTGGGTGGGTGTGGCATTTTGGATATTAGTATATTTACATAGAATAGATATACTATATTTTTATATATATTTATGAGATAGTTATTTTATTCACTGGAGGTTTTATATACATACATGTATATATATACGTACGAGAAATATATATCTATATAGATATATATATATATATATATATATACATTATATATATATATATATATTATATAGATGAAGATAGTACACTCACACAAACACACACCTCACACCACTCATATATATATGATATATATATTTATATATATATATATATAGATATAGCATATAAATATATGTATGTATGGATTAGATATATGTATATATATATATTATAGTGTTATATTTATTATATATATATATAGACATATATGTTATTTGACACACATTACACACACACACAACATACACACACACACACTCACACACACACACTCACACAAACACACCACAAATATAGTTTGAGATATTTATATATATATTATATGATATATATATATGTTTGTATTTATATATATATATATTTATTAAATTTTTTATATATATTTATATATATAAATATATCTATATATATATATAAATAGACACACACACACACACTCACAACATATATATATATATATATATATTATATATATATATATATATTATTATATATATATATATTCTATATAAATTTTATATATATATATATATATATATATATTTACTGTGTGTGTGTGTGTGTGTGTGTGTGTGTGTGTGTTGTATGTGTGTGTGAGTGTGTGTGTGATGTGTGTGTATGTATATATGCATGTTATATAAGTATATTTTTATCTATATATCTATATATATTATATATCATATATATTTGTATATATATATATAGTACCTTGTGTGTGTGTGGTGTGAGTGTGTTTGTGTGTGTGTGTGGTGTGTGTGTGTATGTTGTGTGTATGAGGGTGTTTGGGTGTGTGGTGTGTGTGTGTGGTGTGTTTGTGTGTGGGTTTCGTGTGTGTGTGATCCCCCACCCACCTGTGTGATTGTGTGTTTGATGTGTTTGTGTGTGGTGATGTGTGTGTATATGTGTATATATATATAGATTTATTGATAGATAGATAGATATAATTTACTTTATATATATATTATATATATATATATACATAATATATATTCATAAACAAATATATGAATATATATATATATATATATACATAATATATATTTAACAAATTATTTATATATATATATAGATATATAAGATATATTAATGATTTATAGATAGTAGATAGATAGAATAGATTTAAATATATAATACTCATATATATATTTATTATATATATATATATATATACTATACATGAAATAAAATATACATAAATGATTATATTTATATATATATAATTATATATATACATATTATATGATATGTATAAATATATAGATATGTAAAATATATATATATATATATATATATATATATATATATAATATTTATATATGTGTGTGCGTGTGTGGGTATGTATGGTGTGTGTGTGTGTGTATGTGTATGTGTGTGTATGTGTGTATGTGTGTGTGTGTGTGTGTGTGCGTCTGTCGTCAATATATATATTAATATATATATATATATGTTATCTATATATATGTTATATTTATATATATATCTATATATATATTTAATTATATATTATGTATATATATATATATATAAATAGCAATATCTATATATATATATATGTATATATTTATATATTATAATTTATATATAGTTATATTTACTATATATATATAAACATAATATAAATATCTTTTTTTATCTATATATATACATTTATAGATTGATAGATAGATAGCTTAGATAGATAGTATATAACACACACACACAACACACACACACACACACACACACATCCACACACACACACACACACACACACACATCACACACACATATATATTATATATATATATTATATATATTATATATATATAGATATTTATATATATATATTTACATATATATATATTATGTATGTATATATATATATTCATATATAATATATATGAATTCTATATATTATTATATTATATTTACATTATATATACTATATATAATATATATATATATATATATATATATAAATATATATGTATTATATACATATAATATAATATATAATATATATATATTGATATATATATTTATATATATATATAATATATATGTGTGTATGTGGTGTGTGTGCTGTGTGTGTGTGTTGTGTGTATGTGTGTGATGTGGTGTTTATATTATTTATCTATCTATCTATCTATATTATTATATATATTAGATTATATTATATTCATATTCATATATATACTATATATATTTATATATAAATATATAATTTATATATATATATATGTTATATACAAATATATATTAGATTTATATGAAGAAGACATAGTGTTGTATTAAAATATACATGCTCATATAGGCACCTCTCACGCATTATAATATTGTTTATATTTATATTTATATATATATATATATATATATCTATTATATATATATAAATATATTTATATATATATATTTATATATATATATATATATATATATATATGTCATATTTGTATGCATATATATATATATATCTTATATATATATATATATATATATATATTTACATTATATATATAATTAGTATTATATATTATTTATATATAATACCTATATATATATATAATTTATATATGTATATATATGTATAGATATACTCATTTTGTCTATATATGTATATATCATACGTAAATATATTAGGCATATATTGTTGGGACTATATATTATAAGTGTTTTTTTTAATATTTTTTTTTTTTTTTTTTTTTTTTTTTTTTTGTGGGGTTTGTGGAGTGTTGTGTATGTGTGCGTGTGTGTGTTTAGTGTTTGTGTGTCGTATGGTGTTGTGTGTGTGTGTGTGTGTGTGTGTGTGTGTGTGCGGTGTGTGTGTGGTGTGTGGACCGTGTGTGTGTGTTGGTGTGTATCTCCTATTTTTTTTTTCCACGCAGACTACCTCTTATGCGTTTACTTGCACTCTTCATAATGTCTATATATATATATTAGAGTTATATATATAATAGAGATATTATATATATATATATATTATGTATGTTTGTAATTATATGTACAATATATATATATTATTGTGTGTGTGTGTGTTGTGTGTGGTGTGTGTGCTGTGTGTGTGTGTGTGGTAGTGTGTGTGTCGGTGTGTGGGTGTGTGTGTGTGTGTGTGTGTGTGTGTGTGTGGGTGTGGCTGTGTGTATCTATATATTTTTATTCTCACATGTATGAGCATAAGTGTCAACAACTCGTTTTGTGATTCATTCCGTGATTAATCACGTCCGCATACCAGTGGAATGATTCAAGTGCCATGTTCTGATTAAAAGGCATATAAATTGCTTGTATAAAGATATAATGTTTAGTCCCTCTTAAACGCTTTCTGTATAAATCACAGGTAGGCAGAAAACGTTTATTTCATGGGTGAATATTTTTAAGTATTTTAGAAAACCTACTTTCTCATTGTAAAGAGCAATTGCATACCACTTAAATATACTTTTCTTCTGCTGTACTATTCTTTGTGTTACTGTTAAATGCATAGAATGTGCTGTGTTATCATAAACTCACTTATCTCATGTTTTTTACTGGTACCGTCAATCAATTGTCATTCGTGTTACATATTTTGTGTGATGTTTCTTCATTTCAAACTGTTCTTATTGTTATTCGCTATCAACTTTATTACACCATGATTTTCAAATATAGTAGATATACATTTATTGTTGATATTCTATTTATTACAGCTATCTTTTTAATAATGTTATCAATATCGTATTGTTTGATCATAATAATTGTTACCAGTATCTATTGGTTATTGTTATTTCAAATTTTCATTATTATATCATAATCATTAATACTAGTTCATTGTCAGCACTGTTCTGCATCTACTATCACTATATTTATACCCACTATAACTTATTACTACTACGATTTATAATTAACCGTTGGGATTTGTTTCATAACTAAAGAGTGAAAGGGGGAAAGCTGGGAGTTTAAGCGATTGCAGGGGGGGGGGGGGCGCAGCTACCCACCCCTTTGCCCCCTTTCCTACTGATCGCCATTGATGGGGAATATGATTATTTTTATATTCAATTTTCATAGGTGGAGAATGGAGCATATGACAACACCCTACCGTTTCATATTGATATTCACATATTCTCTTAGTATGTTTTTTTTTTTTTTATGTATCTGTATCTCTAGATCTAATGTCACTCAACATCTCGCCTATCCCCTTTGTAATCTGTTATGTTTGTATATCTTGGTTGTGCATACGACGGGGAGCCGAATAAATACCTAGTTGGCAACTCTGGCACATAGCCCAGTGCTCCACTGAGAAACTGATAACCTTGAAAATCTGACAAAGAGCGCCTCAGAGTAATACTTATTAATTGACGGGGATAGATTCTGGATGAAAATGTCACCTCAGTTCTTTAGGGACAGAAGAGATGGGTAAATACGATGAACAACAATATGTAGAGAGGAGGAAAATGATAAAGGTTAAATCCTGTGACATAATAAGCTTTTTCTTTAACCCTGCACTATATTAAAGAGAAATTATGTGTGTGTGGGGGGGGAGGGGGGGTATTAAATAGACACCATAGATGAAATTTCACTGGAAGACACTAATCATTCTTGCACTGTTCTTGGGATTATATTTATAGGGTATAGAATTGACTTTAACACATCAATACTAAGCCCTGCATTAAAAAAAAATAATGGTTTAGCTTTTCCTTTTCTGTGCAAGGTTTATGTGTGTGTGAAGGGGGGGGAGGGGAGGTGAGTTTTTGGAAAAAGGGGGTGGTTTTTTAACCAAAGATACTGATCCATCAAGGATATTACATAAATTTTCATATTTGAAACTTAAAAAAAAAAAACGACCTCTTTAAAGAGCATATCTTCATGCATTTGTGGTGCTGTCTTTAAATTCCTGGAAAAGCAACAGCCGTGACTCTTGTTCTGGTTCTCGACCACGTCCGTGTCAAGCTCCGCAATGGACATGGCCAAGGTTGGGCGAATAGCACGCATTGACAGGTCCGCGGCAATGTGCATGAGCATATTGCATACAACAGCTGCTTTGCTTGATTCAATTCGTAGCGAATATTGCGGATATTTAAAGTATTGAAGATACTCAAATGATCAATCATTGTAATAATAACATTGATCGGTATCTGAAGAATTGCAAAATAATTATGATATCACACAATAAACATAACCGCAAAATAATATTGTTATGCTGGTGACGTCATAGATTAAGAAGGGTCTTCCAATATTATATCTTAATCTCTCGATGTGATTACATTTCCTAGATTTAAGATTTTTTTTTTTTTTTTTTTTATAGGAATGATATGATCTTATCTCTGGGCGCGTTTTTGGTTTACATGTGCATAATACTTATATTTAATATATATATATATATATATATTATAATATATATATGTATATATATTTGTATTATATTATATATATATATATATATATATATATGTGTGTTTGGTGTGTGTGTGTGTGTGTGTGACCTCTATGTATATAGTAGATATATGTATATATTTATATCTATATATATGTATATTTATGTAAATATATATATATATAGTATATATATATATATGTATGTTAATATATATTATATATTATATATATGTCTGTAATACATTTAAATATATATTTATGCATATATATATGTATGTATATACATTATTATATATATATATACAATATATACAGTGCGTTATGATATATAATATATATATATATATATATATTATATATATATATATATGTTGTATGTATAGATTTACACACACACACAAAACATTATACAGGGCTTGTACATTAAGATATCATATACTGTTAGACATACATCTACATATTACATATTATATTAATGCACATATTGATGATTTATAATATATATATATATATATATAATATATATATATATATATACTATATATATATGTGTGTGTGTGTGTGTTGGTGTGTGTGAGTGTGTGTGTGTGTATGTGTGTGTGTGTGTGTGTGTGTGTGTGTGTTTAATATCTGTGGTGTGTTGTGTGTATGTATATTTGTGTGTGTGT
>NW_028236085.1:0-2500 GCF_977035675.1 Penaeus japonicus | reverse complement strand
TATTTTTAGAGTAGATGGTAATGTTTTACCTTCATTAAGCGTAATGACTGTTTAGGTTATAAGACCACCTCAATCAGTTGCCCTAATCTCTTCACGTGTGTTTTTGTAGTTGTCTGGAGGCGAAAAATAACATGATTGATGTTACTGTAAATGTCTCCCTCGTTATGCTCGACATCATTCATATGAATAAGGTATTTAGTGAATGCGAAGGTAGGCAAAGGGACATGTGAAAAACAATAAATAGAGGATCACTATGCACTGCTCATTGAAGTTCTGAGATTATGAGGAAATAATTGTAATTTTTATAGTAATTATAACACTAACATTATATTACAATATATATTATGCATTGTGGTATAATGATATGTTTGTTATGGATTATGAAAAATACAATAGTTGAATCTTACTAAAAAAAGTTATGATAATTATTATCAAAAATTTATATAGCTTTATACTTGAGGAGGCCTTCTTATAACAAATGAAAATCTTACTAATACAGCAACTAAAGTACTCAAGGTGCTCCTATTCTCCTATTAAAATATGTATTAGATGGCTAATATTTAATGGAACAATAGCTTTTTTTTTAAAGTATTATGAAAGATTTTTTTTATTAAGAAGAAATTGGTAATAAACACTGGCATTTTAGAGACAAATAATTAGTCCAATAACATGATTCTTAATTAGATACCTTAATATGGGAAATTATTTATGAACGTGTTGATTAAGATTGCAATACGAAATAGTAAATGATATATAAAGGTAAACTTCAGGATTTTGGAGTAATTACTGCTATAACAATTAGAAAATCTACTAATAACACTCAATGAAATTAATTTTTATTCAATTAAATCATAATCTAAATAACAATAATATATACTATATCAAAAACATTATAAACATTTTTAATTAACAAAACATAATTAAAAAAATTACAATAAACTGTAAAATACTCCACTTATCAAAATATATTTTAAAAATTAATATTATTTTAAAAAAACTCAATATACACATCACTTAATATTAAAATTACAAAACATATTCTAAAATAATTGCAAAAAAACATAAAATATAACTTAGATTATTATCAAATAAATTTATATTTTTATTAAATTTCATCATCTATTAATAAAATGATATCACAAATTTAAAGAAATATAATAATAATACCATAAAAAATAATCAGAATACCAAATATTGTCTTAAATATGAATAAATAAATCAATTTTATTGCAATTATTTTTGTTATGTATACAATTATCAATGATAATAGAAATATCAATATAACCCAAATTTTTATATCTTATCTCTTTATCTCCACATATCATATTACAAGAACAAAAAACTGATGAAAGTCTTGTTTGATCTAGATATAGAAACGAACTAAGAAAGTTCTTGAATGGAAACGGCAGCTGTTGTGTGGACGAACAGGGGGGGAATGTTTCAGTATTGACAGTAAAGATTCATTTTTTTATTTTATTTTTTTTATATAATTTTTTTTTGAGAGGTGGCCCAGTAAAGCATACAAAGACCATAAAGAAATAATAATAGTGGTGTAAATCATCTAAGGTCGTTTTATTAGTAGTAAGTGGGAAGGAAATATGTGAAAGTATTATGATGTTTAAGGAGGTTTTATCATGAGAAGAGTGCATGAGGTGGTGGATGAGACAGCAGTGTGAGGGAGTGAGGTTTTGCACTGCTTAGCTGTGATTTTAAGATGTGTTATTGAACGTGTAATTTTGACGAAGGAATGACAAAATTGTGTGTCTTTGATTATGTTATGAACGTTATTTGTGTGAAATTTATTTTGATTGTTTTTGACATGATTAATCCCTTCAGAAGTGGCGCGAGCAATAGACCAAATGAAGATTGAATTAGCCCGGAACTATCATAACTGCGAAAATGTCCAATGCAGACAGTGTTTCTTATTTATACTATTATTATCATAAATCATTCTCATTCATTTAATCTTATGTTATGGGGAAGAAGGTGATTGATGGACTGAGTATCATCATTATTTCATATATATAATACAAAAATTATTATTTACATAAAATCATTATAATAATAATAATCTTAAATATGTGATATTCAAATGCCAGTTGATATTATGAAAAAAAAAGTTTCTATATGAGTCATCGGAGTTGTCATCATTTCATCATTACAGGCGGAGAGGAAGAGGAGGAGGAAGAAGAAAAAGAAGAAGGAGAAGCAACTGAATCTGAAGCTGAAGATGAAGATGAGGAGGAAGATGAAAATGAAATAGATACAGAGGAAGATGAAGAAGATGAAAAAGGGAGAAGATGAAGATGAAAAAGGGAGAAGATGAAGATGAAGATGAAGAAGAAGAAGAAGAAGAAGAAGAAGAAGAAAAAGAAGATGAATATGAAAATGAAAAATAGGATGAAGATGATGAAGAAAAAGAAAAAGAAAAAAGAAGAATGAGAATGAAGAGGAAGACGTGGGGGAAGAGGAAGAGAAGGAAAAGGAATAACAGAAAGAG
>NW_028236084.1:0-7274 GCF_977035675.1 Penaeus japonicus | reverse complement strand
ATTTGCAAGGTATTGCAATTATGATCTTTTTTCGCAAAACACTGCGTTTTTAGCAGAGTAGCGTAATTCTATCATTTTCTAGGCATTTTCATCATTCCTGTTTTGTTGTTGTTGTTTTTTTTTGTTGGCATATTTGTATAAATTAAGGGACATTTTTTTTAAGTCATTTGCATCATTGAGAGTTATTGTATTCACCGGTATTGCAATTATGATCTTTTTTCGCAAAACACTGCGTGCGTTTTTAGCCAGAGTAGCGTAATTCTATTATTTTCTTGGCCTTATCATCATTCATTGTTTTGTTTTTTGTTTTTTTTTACGTGGCATATTTCGTTAATAATTAAGGGACCATTTTTTATATTTTTAAAGTACATTGCAAGTGGTATTGCCCTTATGATCTTTTTTTCGCCAAACACTGCGTTTTTAGCCAGAGTAGCGAAATTCTATCATTTTCTAGGCCTTTTCATCATTCATTGTTTTGTTTTTTGTTTTTTTTTCGTTGATATTGTAATAATAAGGGCATTTTTTTAAGTCATTTGCAAGGTATTGCAATTAGGATCTTTTTTTCGCATAACAAAGCGTTTTTAGCCAGAGTAGCGTAATTCTATCATTTTCTAGGCATTTTCATCATTCATTGTTTTGTTGTTGTTGTTGTTTTTTTACGTTGCATATTTCGTAATAATTAAGGGACATTTTTTTTTAAGTCATTTGCATCATTGAGAGTATTGCTATTCGAGGTATTGCAATTATGATCTTTTTTTCGCAAAACACTGCGTTTTGAGCCAGAGTAGCGTAATTCTATCTTTTTCTAGGCCTTTTCATCATTCATTGTTTTGTTTTTTGTTTTTTTTTACGTTGCATATTTCGTAATAATTAAGGGACATTTTTTTTAAGTCATTTGCAAGGTATTGCAATTATGATCTTTTTTTTCGCAAAACACTGCGTTTTTAGCCAGAGTAGCGTAATTCTATCATTTTCTAGGCATTTTCATCATTCATTGTTTTGTTGTTGTTGTTTTTTTTTTTTTTTTACGTTCGGCATTATTTCGCTAATAATTAGGGACATTTTTTTTTTAAGTATTTGCCATCATTGAGATTATTGCTATGCATAGGTCTTGCCATTATGAATCTTTTTTTTTCGCAAACACTGGTTTTAGCCAGAGTAGCGTATTCTATCATATTCTAGGCTTTTTCATCATTCTTTTTTGTTTTTTGTTTTTTTCATACGTTGCATATTTCGTATAATTAAGGGACTTTTTTTGAAGTCATTGCAAGGTATTGCACTTATGATCTTTTTTTCGCAACACTGCGTTTTTTTCTGCCAGAGTAGCGTATTCTATCATTTTCTAGGCATTTTCATCATTCATTGTTTTGTTCTTACTGTTTTTTTTTTACGTTGCATATTTCGTAATAATTAAGGGACATTTATTTGAAGTCATTTGATTCATGAGAGGATTGCTATGAAGGTATTTCAAGTATGATCATTTTTTCGCATAAACTGAGTTTTAGCAGAGTAGCGTTAATTCTATATTTTCCTAGGAATTTTTCATCAGTCATTGTTTTGGTTGTTGTTGTTGTTTTTTCGTTGCATATTTCGTCATAATTAAGGACATTTTTTTTTTAAGTCATTTGCATCATTGAGAGTATTGCTATGCAAGGTATAGCGCAATTATGATCTTTTTTCGCAAAACACTGCGTTTTTAGCCAGGAGTAGCGTACTTCATCATTTTCTAGGATTTTTATCATTCATTGTTTTGTTTTTTGTTTTTTTTTACGTTGCATTTTTCGTAATAATTAAGGGACATTTTTTTTAAGTCATTTGCATGAATTGCAATTAGGATCTTTTTTTTCGCAAAACACTGCGTTTTTAGCCAGAATAGCGTAATTCTATCATTTTATAGGCATTTTTTCATCATTCATTGTTTTGGTTGTTGTTGTTGTTTTTTACGTTGTTATTTCGTAATAATTAAGGGACATTTTTTTTAAGTCATTTGATCATTAAGAGTATTGCTATGCAAGGTATTGCAATTATGATCTTTTTTTCCGCAAAACACTGCGTATTTAGCCAGAGTAGGTAATTCTATCATTTTCTATTGGCTAAAAACGCAGTGTTTTGCGAAAGAAAAATAAGATAATAATTGCCATACCTTGCATAGCAATACTCTCAATGATGCAAATGACTTTAAAAAAAATGTCCCTTAATTAATACGAAATATGCAACGTAAAAAAAACAAAAAACAAAACAATGAATGATGAAACTGCCTAGAAAATGATAGAATTCGTTGCTTTACTTGGCTAAACGCAGTGTTTTGCGAAAAAAAAGATCATAATTGCACTTACCTTGCAAGCAATACTTCAATGATTGAAATGACTTCAAAAAAAATTCCCTTTATTATGACGAAATATGCACGTAAAAAAAAAACAACAACAACAAAACAATGATGATGAAAATGCCTAGAAAATGATAGAATTACGCTACTCTGGCTAAAAACGCAGTGTTTTGCGAAAAAAACAAAAATCATAATAGCATAATACCTTGCAAATGACTTTAAAAAACTGTCCCTTAATTATTCGAAATATGCAATGTAAAAAAACAAAAAAAAACAATGATGTTTGAAACTGCCTAGAAAATGATTAGTAGATAGAAATTTACGCTTACTTGGCTAAATAAAAACGCAGTGTTTTGCGAAAAAAAAATCATAATTGAAATATATTGCATATTAATACTTCTCAATGATGCAAAATGGCTTCAAAAAGTGTCCTAATTATTACGAAATATGCAACGTAAAAAAAAACAACAACAACCAAAAACAATGATGATGGAAAATGCTAGAAAATGATAGACTTACGCTACTCAGGCTAAAAACGCAGTTGGTTTTGCGAAAAAAAAAGTCATAATTGCCTCCCCCCTAGTCATTGCACATGACTTCTTTTAAAAATTGTCCTTAATTATTACGAAATATGCACGTTAAAAAAACAAAAAACAAAACAATGAATGATGAAAATGCCTAGAAAATGATTTTAGAATTACGCTACGTGGCTAAAAACGTAGTGTGTGCCGAAAAAAAGTCATTAATTGGCATTACCTTGCATAGCAATACTCTCAATGATGCAATGACTTCTAAAAAAATGTTCCCTTTAATTAATTACGAAAAAATGCAACGTAAAAAAACACAAAAAACAAAACAATGACCAGATGAAAATGCCTCTGAAAATGATAGAATTACGTACTATGGCTAAAAAAAGCGGTGTTTTCGAAAAAAAAGATCATAATTGCAATACCTTGCATAGCACTACTCTTAAGATGCAAATGACTTTAAAAAAAAATGTCCCTTAATTATTACGAAATATTGCAACGTAAAAAAAACAAACAACAAAACAATGATTGATGAAAAATGCTAGAAAATGATATAATTACGTACTCTGGCTAAAAACGCCAGTGTTTTTGCGAAAAAAAAAAGATCATAATTGCAATACCTTTCAATGACTTTTTAAATGAAATGTCCCTTAATTAATTACGAAAGATTGCAAGTAAAAAAAAAAAAAAAAAAACAAAACGCAATGAATGATGATTGAAAAATGCCTAGAAAATGATTAGAATTACGCTACTCTGGCTAAAAACGCAGTGTTTTGCGAATAAAAAATGATCATTAATTGCAATACGGCTTGCATAGCAATACTCTCTATGATGGCAACTAGACTTCAAAAAAAAAAAAATGTCCCTTAATTATTACGAAATATGCAACGTAAAAAAACAACAACAACAACAAAACAATGAATGATGAAAATGCCTAGAAAATGATAGAATTACGCTACTCTGGCTAAAAACGCAGTGTTTTGCGAAAAAAAAAAAATCATAATTGCAATACCTTGCAAATGACTTTAAAAAATGTCCCTTAATTATTACGAAATATGCAACGTAAAAAAAACAAAAAAAAAACAATGAATGATGAAAATGCCTAGAACCATGATTAGAATTACGCTTCCTTGGCTTAAAAACGCAGTGTTTTGTGAAAAAAAATTCATAATTGCAATATTTGCATATTAATACTCTCAATGATGCAAATGACTTCACCCCCCCCCTCCAAAAAACTGTCCCTTAATTATTACGAAAATATTGCACCGTAAAAAAAAAACAACAACAACAAAACAATGAATGATGAAAATGCCTAGAGATGATTGGAATTACGCTACTCTGGCTAAAAAACCGCAGTTGCGTTTTTGCGAAAAACAAAGATCATAATTGCAGTACCGTGCAAAGGACTTTTAAAAAAAATGTCCCTTAATTTTTACGAAAGATGCTACGTAAAAAAAAACAAAAAACAAAACAATGGGGAATGATGAAAATGCCTAGAAAATGATAGAATTAGCTACTTGGCTAAAAACGTAGTGTTTTGCGAAAAACAAGATATAATTTGCCAATACCTTGGGCATAGCATACTCTCAATGATGCAAATGACTTCCAAAAAAAATGTCCTTAATTATTACGAAATATGCAACCGTAAAAAAAACAAAAACCAAAAACATATGATGATGAAAATGCCTAGAAACATGATAGGAATTACGCTACTTGGCTAAAAACGCAGTGTTTTTCTAAAAAAAGATCATAATTTCAATACTTTGCATAACAATACTCTTAATGATGCATATGACTTAAAATCAAAATGGTCCTTGATTAGTACGAATATGCAAACTAAAAAAAATCAACAACACAAAACAATGAATGATGAAAATGCCTAGAAAATGATTTAGAATTACGCTACTCTGGCTAAAATAGCAGTGTTTTGCGTAAAAAAAAAGAGCATAATTGCTTATACCTGGAAATATGACTTAAAAAAAAAACAATATATATATTATATATACATATAATATAATAGTATATAGAAAATATATATATATTATATATATATATAATATATATACTTATATATATAATTATATATACTATATATATATGATATATTTATAAATACCAATTATAGACTATATAAATATTATATATATAAATATATACATTATATATATATTTATATATATATAACGTATTTATAACTATATATATATATTAATATTTATCTATATATTATTATTATTTCTATATATATATATATATCTATTATTTTAGAAATGTATATATATAAGTATATGTATTATATAAATGTATATATATAATTATATATATTATATATATATTTATATATCTATATCTATTATATATACATATATATATATATATGTTTAGTATATATATATATATATATATATATTTATATATTATATTGATTTATATATATATATATATATCATATATATATGCTGGGGATATTAATAGACACTTCTGGTTATTCAACTGATTTTTCACATTTTCCATTGAAGGAAGGAACTTTTTATACAGTAAATATGTTATATTGTGTTACCTTTATAACATATATTATCTCAGTAATTTGTGGGACTCCTTTGGTCTAATATGCCTTTCAACACGTCTTCTTGGCTGCTTTAATCGTAGTCGTGCTTTGGTTTCTGATATCTGGATTTCTGTTCAATTCTTTATACCGCTGGATGAGCTGGTACTCTGTTTGGTACATTCAATTTTGCTGAACTTCATCTTTTAAGTTTTTCCATAAACCTTCATAGGATACATATCTGGGCATTTTCGGGCCCAATCAAGCACTATGTGTTAAGATATTTTAGATAACTAGAAACTCTTCTGGCATGTGTGACATCGGGCCCGACATGCATGGATATTCATTATTGTCAGGAAACCATTCACGAAATTGGGGTCCATGCGTTTATTTATTATTTTAAGGTATCCGTCTTGATTCAGAGTTGCCAATCTCGATCTTTAACCGACCTGTACTGGCAAGAATTATGCTGGACCAAACCATGATTTGGAGGGAACTTGACTGCATTCTTCTGACCGTCAGGGTGTGGGTCCCTCTCTTTTGAGTCTCATCACGATTTTCGACTTATCACTCATATTTCCATCAATGCTTCATCAGAGAAACATACCTGGATGCCAAAACAGAACAAAAACATATGGTTTTTTTTTTTCTACTCACACTTAAAATTACAGCTTTGTAAACCCCGTCTTCAAGTGTGTTTCATCAAACATGAATTGGACACAAAGATTATATTTTTTTCAATTTAGGATGCAGCAACTAGAATCAAACATGAAATATTCGCCCTATTTTATTTAGAAGAACTAGTTATCTTAATTTAATTTGTGTAGAAATAACACACGAATTCAGCCAAAATTTAATGCATATTTACCTTATCCTGTCAACAGATGTCAGTTGGCTGTGTGCCTTGGTCCAAGCTAGCCTTTTCTTCCCCATGGCTCGGGTTAGTATTGGCACTCTAGTTGCCTACAGGCACGGTAACCAGCTTATTAAGCTTTTTTACTAACCACTGTGGGTGTGGATTGTATTTCGAGTCCACTGAAGTCAGCTGCTAGTGTCTTGACGATTTGAACGGTCTTTTCTTACCATATCAACCGCGAAAAAAATTCTCTCATATTCTTCGGCGACGAGGTGTTGCGGTGTGGGGGTGGGTGTGGAGGTGCGGTAGGTGGAAGTGTGTCCCGTTCCCCGCTCACCGTGGCCCTGTACGGTTGAGGTTGAGGGAACGGTTGTGATGTGGTTGTGGTAAGGATTTCCTTCCACACTTTCAAACACGTTTTTGGTCGTAATTTTCGATATTTTCAATCTTCCTTTTTACTCTGTACACACTAACTAATGATACACCAACTTTATGAGCGATTTCTTTACAATTCGAGGGATGTTTCTCTGTTAGAAAAATTTCGATTGAACTGAGAAATCAGCCTGACTCAAGTCTTTTTCCTTCTGCCCTGATGCTTCAACAGGTTATCTTAATGACTTCTACGACTCATTGTGGTCAATTGATACTGGGACAATGCACACACATTAGGATATTATATACAATGATTTGTAACCGGAAAACGGAATTCGGGAACGTGGATAGCGTGGAAATGGTTTATTTTAAGAACACAAAGCTGAGGGACGAGGTCATTTTGTATGAGACGAGTGGACAATCCAAAACATGTTCTTATCATTTAAAATAATATAATCATTATTATAATCAATTATTTTATGTAGATTAAAGATTCTCTGATTATTACAAAAAATAGGCAATGTAGTACTTATTTGTGAAGATATGAGGTGTTAAAGATAAAAAGTGAAGAATCCCAAAATTATCTATTAATTTTCCCAGTACTGTATGCAAATATATATATATATATATATTATATATATTTATATT
>NW_028236083.1:0-12748 GCF_977035675.1 Penaeus japonicus | reverse complement strand
ATCTACAACGGATTTAACCTCTGTGGAAATAGCTCCGGTGACACCTAAAGACTTGATTGAGATTGCAATCAATTCAGAGATGAACAACGCGGATGAAAATGATCACAATACATCTAATGGTAACCAGGAAGATGATTACGAATCATTTTTAAATACATATTTTGATGAAAAACCACTCGTCGGATCAAGGACTGATACGTTTTTACAAGAAGCCTATTTCGAATATCTCGGTACAAAGACTATGAACAGTTTAGGACAACCTTTATCCAGAAGACCCAATGCTACTGTCACGACTTTTTTAGAAGGAGGTAAAGAAAATATTATAAAGTTATTACATACTGGTTCAAAATATACTGATATGGTAAGCTATAACGCGTCACGTGTAACGGCTTATAATCTGGAGAGTAAAGAAGATAAACACCATTTTACCAGATTAAATTCATTACAAGATTCAAGCAATACAGCTAAATGGACAGTGTTAGGCGCTGGTGTAATATTGTTAATAGGGTCTTTATTTCTCATATTTTGCATTTTTACATCACAGTTAAATGAAATTGCAACAATTGTGTTTTTTATAACGTTACTCGTTTACATATTTCTATTTAGAAAATCATACCTTGCGGTAATCAAGACAAAATTAATTATTCATGATTTTATTAAAAATTCTTTATTATTCAATTTGAATGAAACGAATTTAATGAATTACAAAGATGTTGATAAATTGAAAGCAAATTCTGCCTCTATTAGATATTTCTTTTCAGAGTTCACCAAACCATATACTAATTATCTTTTAACTCGATGAACAGTTAGAATAATACATATATATATATTAAAAACTGACCAGTGGCCTGAGCGTATCGTTCAGAAATACAAGATTTTGCCGAAGCATGATTTTATTATTTAGATTTGAGTGACCATGTTCGTTGTTTCTACTGTCTTGGTGGTACCCAAATTGCCCCTATGTTTTTTTTAAAGAAAAATAAACAGTTTCATCCAAAGTCGAGAATGAGCCCTCATCTGTTCATGATGTAATGGAATCTAATGATTTAGGAAAAGAAAAGAATCCTATGATAAAGACACATAAACAGGCATATGAAAAAAAAAGCATGTGTAAAATATGTTTCACTGAAGAAAGAGATATAATGTTTCTTCCGTGCAATCATATGATTGCTTGTGGAGAATGTGTTGCGTGCTTGCAAATATGTCCCATCTATAAAAAGAGAATTGAATATGTGGTTAAATGTGATGTATCTTGCTCTTAGTAATGTTATTCATATTAATATATTATGTATATTTGATTATTTATTTACCAAAGACACTGGACCTTTGTATATATGCATCTGACATTACATGTATATATATATATATAATGAGATAATAAAATGTATCTTGACGATGAGGGTATATTACTAAACTAATAATTTAACAAAAAAATTATGTAGAGTTAGGGACATATAATTATATATATAATCATTTCATAACAAACATATAAACTAAGCTTGCATCTATTTATTGAAATACAATATATATATATATATATATATATATATATATATATATATATATATATATGTTCATTATTAGTATTAGCTGAGAAGAGTCTACAAACATAATGAATCCGACAATGGAGTATTTACATGAAGAAGACCGATGGGGTACATTCAATCCTAATTTTATGAAGCGACGACTTCCCATTAACACTCGGTTAACGGCTAAAGCTGGATTCATTCATACCGACAACGATGTCAAGTGTTTTCTTTGTGAAAACATGAAAAATATCATAGGATCAGATGATATTATAAAGATTCACAAGAAGAGAAGTCCCGGGTGTTCGGTTGCACAATCATTACATGGCTTTGAGAATCTTCAGAAATCCAAAAAGAAATACTTAAGACATTTAGTTATTCGACATATCCTAATGGGAAATGTTATACTGTTTTAGAAAGGGAAGAATTTCGACTACAAACTTTTATTGATTGGCCACTTGATTGGTTATCTCCTTCAAACTTAGCTGCTAATGGATTTTATTATACAAGGATAAAGGACCATGTTGAATGCGCCTTCTGTAGAGGAGTAATCGGTGAATTCGAAAAGAGTGATATAATAAGAGAAGAACATGATTTGATAAGAGAAAAACATAAACACGTATCTCCCAATTGCCCCTTTATAAATGGGCATAAAACAGAAAATGTTCCCCAAATTTTCTCAAATATCTTTGAAATATATTCAACAAGAAAAGACAATCCTAATTACAAATATAAGTCGATGAAAGCTGAAAATAATTTTTATATCCCCTATTATCCTTGTTCGGAGAGGGATTTTTCGACAATAGAAAAAAGACTAGCAAGCTTTGAGAAGTGGCCTGATTGTCTAGTTCAGAAACCACAAGATCTCGCCGAAGCAGGATTCTATTATGATGGTGTGGGTGACCAGGTTCATTGTTTCCACTGTTGTGGTGGTCTTTGCAATTGGGAAAAAGAGGATATACCTTGGAATCAACACGCCAAGTGGTATTCATACTGTCCATATCTTTACTTAAAGAAAAATATAAAATATATTGAAAATAAAAATGAAATAAAAAAGACCTTGGATATAGATGAAGATTATAGGAGGAGTCCCTTGACGGAATTGAATAGTAGCGAACTCTTGATGGAATTAGATATTGTTAAATGTGTAGTAAGTATAGGTTATTCCATAAATATCGCTAAGGGGACTATGAGGAGACATGTTACCAGTACTGGTTGACCCTATTTAAGATTAGATGAATATACTGATGACATGAATCAATTGTTAACAAAGAGTCCTAGAATTATGAAACCCGAACCACCATCAATCATAAGTCCTATCATAAATGAAACAAAATATGCATATATTCGGTCACTTTTATCTAAAATCGAGTCTAAACTTTCAGCTACAAGTAACGATACTTTGAATGCAACCTTACCATATAAATCAGAAAACACTAAAAATCCTACATCTCTAGAAGCATTACTTGAAGCAGAGAGCACTGCAAATATGAATATATATATATATATTAGTTAATAATAGACAAACTACTTTTTAATAATATGTCTAGATGATACCATAAGATTATATACATATATATATATGTATATATATATATAAATATGATATTATATATCTAATGTGTATTATATAAATTATATAACATATATAAGATTGTGTAAAATATATAAATAAAATAAATAAAATATGTAATATCATAATTCTGAATATCATTAATCTGGTTTATATCCCGAGTCGGGGACATATAATTATATATATATATATATATATATATATATATATATATATATATATATATATATATATATATACATAGAAAAGCTTGTATCTTTTTAATGAAAAACAATACATGTTCATTGTCAGTACTAGTTGAGAAAAGTCTACAAACATAATGGAACCGACAATGGAACTTTTAAACGAAAAAAAACGATTAGATACATTCAATCTTAATCCAATCAAGAATCCATATCCCATTCACACTCGGTTACTGGCTAAGGCTGGATTTATTTATACCGACAACGATGTAAAGTGTTTTCTTTGTCATTTAAAGTTGGATATGAAGAATATCATAGGATCAGAAGATATTATAAAGATTCACAAGAAGAAAAGCCCCGGGTGTTCGTTTGCGCAATCATTATATGGCTTTGAAAATCTTCAGAAATTCAAAAAAAATCCTATAGATAAAAAATCTTGTAGAGACTGGGCTTATTATTCTTATACGGAAGGTAATATTGGATTAATTTATGAAAAGAAACGACTAGAATCTTTTATTGAATGGCCAATTAATTGGTTGTCTCCTTCAAATTTAGCTGCTGATGGATTTTATTATACGAGGATAAAGGACCATGTTGCGTGTGCCTTCTGTAGAGTAAATATTGGTGAATTCGAAAAATGCGATACAATAAATACGATAAGAGAAAAACACAAACACAAATCCCCAAACTGTCCCTTTATAAATGGGCATAAAACAGATAATGTTCCCATTTTTTTCCCATATTTCTATACATTGTATCCATGTGAAGACAAACCTATCACATATATTAGGAGATATCGTGATATAACTGGTATCCCCTATCAATCTTATTCGAAGAAGGAATATTCGAAAATAGAAAAAAGGTTAGCGAGCTTTAAGAAGTGGCCTGATTGTCTAGTCCAAAAACCACAAGATCTCGCCGAAGCAGGATTATATTATGAGGGTGTGGGAGACTATGTCCGTTGCTTCCACTGTTCTGGTGGTCTTTGCAATTGGGAGAAAGAGGATATACCTTGGAATCTACACGCCAAGTGGTACCCAGATTGTCTTCATCTTTATTTAAAGAAAGGTATAGAATTTATTAAAAATGAAAATATAAAGGCCTTGGATAAAGATGAAGATGAAATTTATAGGCGTGAACTCTTGCTGGAATTGGATATTGTTAAATGTGTAGTAAGTATGGGTTATTCCATAAATATTGCTAAGGAGATTATCGAAAAACATGTTAATGAAACAGGTTGGCCTTATTTAAGATTAGATGAATATATTGATGACATGGATCAAATGTTGATAAAGAATCCTAAAATTATGAAACCCGAACCACCATCAATTATAAGTCATATCATAAGTGAAACAAAAGATGCATATATTCGGTCACTTCGGTCTAAAATCGAGTCTAAATTTTCAACTACAAGTAACGATATTTTGAATGCCGCCTTATCACATGAATCAGAAAACACTGAAAATCCTACATCTCTAGAAGCCTTACCCGAAGCAGAAAACATGGAATGTGATATCGAGATTCTACAGACAGACCAGGATCCCACTGAAGAATGGATGAAATATATTTCAGGGAAATATGTTACCGATGAACATAGAAAAGAAGAAACAAAGACACCTGAACAGAAACGGGATAATCCCAAATGTGAAGTGTGTAAGAATAAGTACGCAAATGTAGTAATACAACCCTGTACACACATGGTCGCTTGTGAATCTTGTGTTATTGATTTGCCACAATGTCCTAAGTGTCAACATAACACCCTTCGTATAATGAAACCTATTACATTTTACTAATATTATGAATATATAACATTAATTATGAAACTATGAACATATATATATATATATATATATATATATATATATATATATATATATATTAACCAAGGATGACAAGCTGCTTTATAATATTATATCTAGGCAATATCATATGATGATATAGATAAATAAAATATGATGTAATATAAATCTGAATTATTTCCTTATATATATATATAAATAAATGATACTCAACGATGAGGAGATATATATATCCTAAGATAATAAAATATATCTTGACGATGAGGATATATTTCTAAACTAATAATCTAACAAAATATTATGTAGAGGCGGGGACATATATATGTATATGTATATACATAGCAAGGCTTGTAATTGTTCATTGTCAGTACTAGTTGAGAAAAGTCTACAAACATAATGGAACCGACAATGGAGCTTTTAAACGAAAAAAAACGATTGGATACATTCAATCTTAATCCAATCAAGAGACCATATCCCATTGACACTCGGTTACTGGCTAAGGCTGGATTTATTTATACCGACAACGATGTAAAGTGTTTTCTTTGTCATTTAAAGTTGGATATGAAGAATATCATAGGATCAGAAGATATTATAAAGATTCACAAGAAGAAAAGCCCCGGGTGTTCGTTTGCGCAATCATTATATGGCTTTGAAAATATTCAGAAATTCAAAAAAAAACCTATAAGTAAAGTATCTCATAGAGATTGGGCTTATTATTCTTATAAGGAAGGTATTATTGGTTTAATTTATGAATGGAAACGACTAGAATCTTTTATTGAATGGCCAATTGTTTGGTTGTCTCCTTCAAATTTAGCTGCTGATGGATTTTATTATACGAGGATAAAGGACCATGTTGCGTGTGCCTTCTGTAGAGTAAGTATTGGTGAATTCGAAAAATGCGATACAATAAATACGATAAGAGAAAAACACAAACACAAATCCCCAAACTGTCCCTTTATAAATGGGCATAAAACAGATAATGTTCCCATTTTTCTCTCATATTTTGATACATCATATGAATATGAAGACAGACCTATCACATATATTTGTAGAGAAGATGATTATATAATTGGTATCCCCTATCAATCTTGTTCGAAGAAGGAATATTCGACAATAGAAAAAAGACTAGCAAGCTTTAAGAAGTGGCCTGATTGTCTAGTCCAAAAACCACAAGATCTCGCCGAAGCAGGATTATATTATGAGGGTGTGGGTGACTATGTTCGTTGCTTCCAATGTTCTGGTGGTCATTGCAATTGGGAGAAAGAGGATATACCTTGGAATCTACACGCCAGGTGGCACCCAGATTGTCTTCATCTTTATTTAGAGAAGGGTATAGAATTTATTAAAAATGAAAATGATAAGGCCTTGGATAGGGATAGAGATGAAATTGATAGATGTGAACTCTTGTGGGAATTGGATATTGTTAAATGTGTAGTAAGTATGGGTTATTCCATAAATATTGCTAAGGAGACTATAAAAAAACATGTTAATGAAACAGGTTGGCCTTATTTAAGATTAGATGAATATATTGATGACATGGATCAAATGTTGATAAAGAATCCTAAAATTATGAAACCCAAACCACCATCAATCATAAGTCATATCATAAGTGAAACAAAAGATGCATATATTCAGTCACTTCGGTCTAAAATCGAATCTAAATTTTCAACTACAAGTAACGATATTTTGAATGCCACCTTATCACATGAATCAGAAAACACTGAAAATCCTACATCTCTAGAAGCTTTACCCGAAACAGAAAACATTGAAAATCCTACATCTCTAGAAGCCTTACCCGAAGCAGAAAACATGGAATGTGATATCGAGATTCTACAGACAGACCAGGATCCCACTGAAGAATGGATGAAATATATTTCAGGGAAACATGTTACCGATGAACATAGAAAAGAAGAAACAAAGACACCTGAACAGAAACGGGATAATCCCAAATGTGAAGTGTGTAAGAATAAGAACGCAAAGGTATTATTACTACCCTGTACACACACATGGTCGCTTGTGAATCTTGTGTTATTGATTTGCCACGATATCCTAAGTGTCCTAAGTGTAAATGTGGTATCCTTCGTATAATGAAACCTATTACATTTTAATGATATTATGAATATATAACATTAATTATGAATCCTTACCAAGGATGACAAGCTGCTTTATAATATTATATTTAGGCGATATCATAAGATGATGATATAGATAAATAAAATATGATTAATATAAATCTGAATTATTTCCTGATATATATATCCTAAAATAATAAAATATATCTTGACGATGAGGGTATATTCCTAAACTAATAATCTAACAAAATATTATGTAGAGTCGGGGACATATATATATATATACATATGTATATACATAGAAAAGCTTGAATTTTTTATTGAAATACGATACATGTTCATTGTCAGTACTAGTTGAGAAGAGTCTACAAACATAATGAAACCGACAATGGAGCCCTTACACGAAAAAAAAAACGATTGGATACATTCAGTCCAAATCCACTCACAAGTAACGATAATCTGAATGCCACATTATCACATGAATCAGCTTTACCCGAAACAGAAAACATTGAAAATCCTACAGCTCTAGAATCTTTACCCGAAATAGAAGACATGGAATGTGATATCGAGATTTTACCCGAAATAGAAGACATGGAATGCGATATCGAGATTTTACAGACAGACCAGAGACCCACTGAAGAATGGACGAAAAATAATTCAGGGAAATATGTTACCGATAAACATAGAAGAGAAGAAACAAAGACACCTGAACAGAAGCGGGATATTCCCAAATGTGAAGTGTGTAAAATCGAGAACGCAAATGTAGAATTACTATCCTGTGCACATGTGGTCGTTTGTGGATGTTGTGTTATTGGTTTGACATGTTGTCCTAAGTGTCATCGTAATATCCGTCGTAAAAGGAATCCTAATATATTTTAATATATTTCAACATTATATGTACAATTAAACATAAAAGTATAAATAATAATAATAATATCATGAATATATAATATTGATTATGAATTTATGATTGAATATATATATATATATATTTTAACCAAGGATAACAAGCTGCTTTATAATATTATATCTAGGTAATATCATAAGATGATATAGATAAATAAAATAAGATTTAACATAAATCTGAATTATTTCCTGATATAAAATTGATACTCAACGATGAGGGCATATGAAAATAATGGAATTTAAAGCTAGTGATTCAACATTAACGGATATAATATAGCCATTGTCATCACTTAAGGACGGGAGACACCATCGCATGTGCGTTCTGTTATGAAGTAATGAGTAATTTCAACGAGGGTGATATACCAAAAGAAATACATGATAATAAATATCGTCACTGTCCCACTCTTAGAGAAAATTATGTCTTTGATCCAGATTTTTTACTCAAAACCGAAGGAGAAAATATTGACCCTTTAAAGAGTATTCCGATTATCCGGTCTTACACGGCAACATCTCGTAGATTGAAATCTTTTAATAATTGGCCTGAATATGTCATTAAAAAACCACAAGATCTTGCCGAAGCTGGATTTCTTAGTTGTAATATAAGTGACCATGTTCGTTGTTTTTACTGTGGCGGTTGTCTTCGTAACTGGAAGAGTGAGGATATACCATGGATTGAACACGCCAAGTGGTTTCCACAATGCCACTATCTTCTTTTAAAGAAAGGTAAACAATTTATTGATAATGTTCAAAGACAAAAAACAATACAATTTCCCGTAGAAGCAGTGAACAATATATCAGATCAAGACATGGGAATATTGATGGAATTGGATATTGTCAAAAATGTAATAGCTATGGGTTATCCCGTATCTGTTATCAAATATACTCTTAAAAATCACATTAAACAAGCTGGCTGGCCCTACTTAAGGGAAGAACCTTTCATTAATGATATAACAAAAGTTCAAGCTACGAATAACGGTGATTCCACGGATGTTTCTGAAACTTCAATTACGTTATTGTCTTCTAGACATACTTCTTCTCCTCCCTTTTCACCAATCTCTTCGGTAAGTAATATTGTAACACCCACATGTCAAGCATTTATACCCGAAGCAAAAGACAATAAATACAGTATCGAGACTCTACCCAAAAAAATTATCGAAGTAATGGAAATAGATGAATCGAGAAAAAATGAATCAAAGGAACTCTCGAATGCTTGTGTCTCTTCATTACAATCTAGAAAAAAAGAAACAAAGACACTTGAACAATTACCTAAAAAGCTCAAACGCAACAAGCGAATAGAAATGAGTAGACTTATATCATATGAGAAAGAGAATCTACCAACTAGTAAAAAAATTATGAAAAAAGATAAGATATTTCATCATAAGACACCTGAACAAACATTCAAGGGACTCAAGTGTAACATGAAACCAGATATATATAAAGGGAATTTCAAGAATAATAAGGACCGATGGAAAACATTTAACTATCGACAATACTCCATTGATAAATGGCTAATACCTATGGCTGGATTATATTATTCTGTATTTTTAACCACAGATATGGTAGCACTTACAGACCTGATTTTAAAATATTTATTAGATTAAGAAAACATTAATTTCTATTAACCGTTATGGTATAGTCAAGATGTAATTACTTGATCTTTAAAGATTATAAAAATAGGAATATTCTTAAAGAATGAAAACATGACATTATATATATATATATATATATGTATCCTGTGTATATCTTGTGAGAATGTGTATATCCTGTGAGAAGTAATCCTGCGAGAGAAAAATAAATATATAACGAAATATTACATGATGTTGAGGACATATGGAGATATACTGTTATTATAATGGAAATAATTGCGCTTGACGACAGAAACGATTTCCAAGTCACCTGAACAAACATTCAAGGGACTCAAAAGTAACATGAAGCCAGATATATATAGAGGGAATTTCAAGAATGATAAGGACCGATGGAAACCATTTAACTATCGACAATACTCCATTGATAAATGGCTAATACCTATGGCTGATTATATTATTCTGTATTTTTTACCACAGATATGGTAGCACTTACGGACCTGATCTTAAAATTAAGAAAACATTAATTTCTATTAACCGTTATGGTATAGTCAAAATGTAATTACTTGATCTTTATAAAGATTATAAAAATAGGAATATTCTTATAGACTAAAAACATATAAATAAACTTTATGACAAATTGTAACATTTTATATATCCTGTGTATATCTTATGAGAATGTGTATATCCTGTGAGATATAATCCTGCGAGAGAAAAATAAATATATAACGATATATTACTTGATGTTGAGGACATATGGGAATATACTGTTATTATAATGGAAATAATTGCACTTGACGACAAGTTAACCGCTACCGGTATGTACAAGCGTTTTATCATACATGATAAAACATTGAACACATAAAGGTCGTGATATTGACGATGCTTACGGATAAGGATAAGGAGCTAATCCATAATAATTTTTTTCATGAACAAAACAGGGTGAATACATTCAGAAGATTTACACTTACCGATTATGATATATACAAATTACCCATACACCATGTACTATTGGCCAAAGCTGGATTTTTCTACATTAACAACCATATAAAGTGTTTTACTTGTGATTTAACAATTGATCTGAAAACTATTAGAACATCAGATGATATTATACAAATTCACAAGGAGAGAAGCCCCGAATGTCTGTTTGCACAAAGTTTATATTCCTTTGAAAATATTGAGAAGTATTGTAAGCCTCGTATACATAAGGCTTTTACCAAAGGTACCAATGGTGCTCATTACAGATTATATTGGGAGAAGTTTCGATTAGAGACATTTACCAATTGGCCGATCGATTGGATATCACCTATAGATTTAGCTGCTGATGGATTTTTTTACTTGAAAGTAAAAGACTATGTTAAATGTATCTTTTGTGATATAATATTAATTATGTTTGAAAAGGGTGATATAGTAAGGAATGAGCATAAACGTCTTTCCCCTAGATGTTCCTTTATTTTAGGGGAATTTACATTAAATGTTCCTAATGTGAAGATGAACATTTTCGATAAGCTGTCAGATCGAGACACATATAAGCCCTCCCCAGAGAGAGAAAAATTATTTGTAAAGGGTGTTTTGAAATATACTACTTCTAAAACAAGTAATATGACGAAAGAAGAAAGACTAGAAAGCTTTAAAGACTGGCCTGAATGCGTTGGTCAAGAACCACAAGCTCTTGCCGAAGCTGGATTTTTTTATTGTGGTATAAGTGACCATGTTCAATGCTTTCACTGTCGCGGTATTATTCGCAATTGGGAGAAAAATGACATACCGTTGCATGAACATGCTAAATGGTTTCCAAATTGTGACTATCTCCTTTTATTGAAAGGAAAAAAAAATTATTGATAACATTCAAGATCAATTATCATCAGAAGTTGCACTACATAACTCATATGATCATCTGGATATAATGATGGAATTGGATATTGTCAAATGTGTATTAGCATTGGGATATTCTACGATAAACGCTAAAAGTACTCTCAAAAAACATATTGATGAGACCGGCTGGCCGTATTTAAGGATAGATCCATATATTTGTGACATGAAACAAAATGATCCTGAACCACCATCAATCATTAGACATCTAATAAGTGAAACAAAAGATGCATATATTCTGTCACTTCGATCTAGAATTGAATCACTTTCATCCAGAAGCGAGTCTCCATCTACATCTGTGAATAATACAAGTAAAAGATTAGAGAACATGAAAACCATTACATCTCAAGAAACTTTACTTAATGTAGAGAACATGGAAATAGAGAACATGGAAACCTTTACATCTCAAGAAACTTTATCAAATACAAAGAATCTAGAAAGTTCACTTGAACAAATGCGTGAAGACCGCATATGTAAAGTGTGTATGGATAATGATGAACGTGTGGTGTATCTTCCGTGTACACATATGGCTGCTTGTACATTATGTACTCTTCCCTTGAGAACTTGTCCCATTTGTAGAATGGAAATCGAATACATAATTAAACCTACCGTGATTTAAATTAAGTATAAGTGGAGTACATATGAATAATAGTTGTATATATGTATATGTATATATATAGTATAATATTTATTCTGTACATATAATATTTTTCGAGATGTCAAATAATAATAAAATAATTATGAAATGAAATATTTGTATATATTACTCAAACAACATTCCATAACTATATAATATTTACATACTGGTTCAAAATATACTGATATGGTAAGCTATAACGCGTCACGTGTAACGGCTTATAATCTGGAAAGTAAAGAAGATAAACACCATTTTACCAGATTAAATTCATTACAAGATTCAAGCAATACAGCTAAATGGACAGTGTTAGGCGTTAGGCGCTGGTGTAATATTGTTAATAGGGTCTTTATTTCTCACATTTTGCATTTTTACATCACAGTTAAATGAAATTGTAACAATTGTGTTTTTTTATAACGTTACTCGTTTACATATTTCTATTTAGAAAATTATGCCTTGCTATAGTCAAGACAAAGTTAGTCATTCATGATTTTATTAAAAATTCTTTATTATTTAATCTAAATGAATCGAATCTAATGAATTATAATGATGTAGACAGGTTAAAAGCAAATTCTGCCTCTGTAAGATATTATTTTTCAGA
>NW_028236080.1:17500-20000 GCF_977035675.1 Penaeus japonicus | reverse complement strand
TGGTGATGTGTATATGTCTGTGTCTGTGTGTTGCATGTGTATGTGTGCGTGTATATATGTGTGTGTGGGTGGTGTGTGTGTGTTGTGGTGTGATTGTGTGTGGGTGTGTGTGAGAGAGAGAGAGGAGAGAGAGAGGAAAAAGAGAGAGAGAGAAAAAGGTATAGTGTGTGTGTGTATTGTAGTCTGCTAGGCATAATTATTCAGGGATTGATAACAGTAATATTACTAAATGCAAACTGGGCAAAGGCTACTCAACGGTTCCAACTCTCATTATTCGATGGCAAATCAGTGGGGATTTTTGCAGCGCTTGAATTTATTAAATACTTCTGATATGCACTTATTGGTGTTGATTCCGAGTAATGTCACTCGATAAGTGAAAGGGATTGATGGTCATTAATTAATTTATTTTCACCTTTCACCAAATACATACATACACATAAAGGCGTATGTATGTTTAATACACATACATATTATATTAGATGTGTGTGTGTTACATACATATCTATGTTTGTGTATGTATGTATGTATGTATGTAGTGGTTATCTATCTACCTATCTATCTTTCTTCTATCTATCTATCAGAAGATATCTATCTATCTATCTATCTATCTATCTATCTATCTATCTATATATATATAACTATATAATATATATATATATATATATATATATAATATAGATATATATACATATTATATGCATGCAATACATATATATTACATATATATTTACATTATATATATATATATCATATATATATATATATATATATATTATATATATATATTTGTATACATATATATGCACATATATAGATATATATACATATATATATATATATATGTATATATATATATATATAATATATATATAATATATTGGTATATATACACATATGCATATATGTGTAATGTATATATATATATATATATATATATATATATATATAATATATATATATATATATATATATTATGTATGTATGTTTATAAATGTATTATATATTATATATATATATATATTATGTATATGTATATAACATATATATATATATATTAATATATATATATACATAATTTTTTTTTTATTTTTTTAAGCATATATATATTTATGTACTTATATATATATATAATATATATATATCTTATATATTTATTATATATTATATATATATATGATATATATATATATAATACATATATTCATATAATATATATTATATATATATCTATATTTACATATATAGTTATATAAAATATGATATATATATATATATATGTATGTATGTAGGTAAATATATAGTATATGTAAGTATATATATATACTTATGTTAATATATGACATAATATATATATTATATAATTATAAATATATATATATATATATAATATAAATTTAAAAGTATGGATATATATATATTATATATATATATATACTATATATACCTATAATATTATATATATGAAATATGTATGTATAGGTTATAGGTATATATGCATATAGTAAATTATATATGCATATATTTGTGTATATATATTGATATATATAATATATATTATATATATATATATGTATATAATAAATGTATATATAAATATATATATATATATATATGTAATATATATATTTTACTATATATAACAATATATATATATATCTATATATATATATATATTTATATATATCTTTATATATTTCATATATTTGTATATAAATATATATATATATATATATATATATATATTATATACATATGTATGTATATGTATATATAACATTTTATATAGATAGATAGATAGATAGATTAGATAGATAATCTAATGTATGTATATAATACTGTATATTTTATACACACCAACACACACACACTACACACACACACACACACACACACACACACCACATATATATAGACATTTTATAAAAATATTATATATATATATATTTTATATATATTATATATAAATATTATATATATATATATATATACCACACACACTAACACACAACCACACAACACACACACACCACACACATCACACACACACACACACACACACACACACAACACATACACACACACACATATATAGTTATATTTAAACAATAACATAATTCATATAAAGATATTACATATTTATATTTATCTTATGTATATATATATATATATATATATATATATATGTATATGTAAATATATATATCAATATATATATTATATATATAATATATATATTATATATTATATATGGATACATAGAAAGATCAACACACAACTACTCGCTTCAGTGATTCAAATCCCTACTTTATAATAAAAGTTCTAGGGTGCGCGTTAAAGGTCGTACTAAATATTTTATTTTGTATTTTCAAAAATATCGGACAAGAGGAAGTAACATCAACAGAAACATTGAGTATTACCCTATCTTTCCACCTATCATTAAAATTAATATGCGAAATAAATGGTCATGTTTAATATTTGTTCATTATCATTATCATAATTA
>NW_028236080.1:10000-12500 GCF_977035675.1 Penaeus japonicus | reverse complement strand
GATGGGTAAGAAATAGAAAAGGTAAGTCACCGAGAAATCTTTTTTTTATTTTGTTTTTTGACGTAAAGATGATAGAGGGACTGAAATGAAAATGGTTAACGGAAAAGGAAAACACGAGGAGTATGAGAGAGAGAGCGAGAATGGAGAAAGTGGGAGACAGCGAATTGATTCAGAGGAAAGATGGAAAAAAAATGGCTTCGAATTCAATTATAACGAATTGCATAATAACTTTTTCTCGTCTTACGAAAATAAATCTATGCATCTTGTGCAATGTGGTAAAGATCATATATATTACATACTCATGTCCATTTTAATTAATAGAAATAAAAGCCATCGAACACCATTATAAGGGGCAAACCCTTCATGTTCAGGGTGTCCAATGTCATTCACTACGTGCACGCCCCTTTATGCGAAGCCAACTATCCTATGAAACAGATCTCGATCAAACTGTGTGGGGATAGCAATAATGACACATCAGAAATAGGTAGCTTCAGTCTATCTTGTGCTCGTGTTCAGAAGCTTTCTTTTTTTTTTGTAATAACGTGTAATAAGAGACAAGCTAGTTTTATAATCAGTGTTTAACTCCATCAATATATAGTCATGTTAAACGTGTTGAACAGTTCGTGTGAGAACTACTAAATATGTATAGAGTGATGTCGAAATTGTCATAGTTTGGCAATCTCTGCAATGCTTGTTCACTCATCACCGCCGCAAAGCATATGATGTCTACTTGAGTATTAACGCGACGTGTCAAATGTGGCCTCATTAATTTATGCAAGCATGGATATTATTGTATCCATTATTCTGCGAAATTCTGTTTTGACTTAACGGATATCATAGTCATCATAGTTTAATGTGTGGTAGTGTATCGTTTGAACTTGGTTTGCAGAATTATCAAGTAACGCAGGAATTTTAAGTTGTGATTGTGTTGTAGTTAAGACATGTAATTACTGAATAGGTTTCGCAATGATTACTAGATTGCACATTCAGCATAGATTCTTTGTCACGCTATATTCATCTCGACGACATTCAATATGCTAAAAATAACGTTAATCTAATGTGATATTTAACATTGTTGATTGCAATTATAACATTGTATTTAACGGAGTTGCGCAGGTTGGTCCGTTAAAATCTCATATTAAAAGAATTTGATGGGAAACAATGTGGATGTGTTCCATTGAATAGAAAAGATAAACTTATTAGTTTTGAAATGTTCTAGGTCGTATAGTTTCTAACCAGAATTAATTCATTCAATATAGAAGAAATAGTTAGTCAGATAAAGTTCACAGGACACCCTGCAATTTTTTTTTCTTACCCTTCTCCCCTTTTCTCGAAATAATGAATTGGCTTGAAGAATATGGCCAACGGCAGCCGAAAGGGGGACTCTTTTATCTCAGCGGGATTACGTTTATTTCTGTTGCACAAACCCATGCCACGGTTTGTGTGTCAGTGGAGTCGAGAGTACGAATATCTACGTTGTGTAAAGCCACTTCCAGTGGCGGGTTTCTTTTCTTTGTAATTAGCTTTGTATTTTGATAGGCAGATGTCGAAGCCATTTTCATTATAATATATATATGTAGTATATATATATTTATATATATATAGTAATGTATATATATATATAATGATATTATTATATTTATTATATATATACTATGTAATGTGTGTGTGCTGTGTGTGTGTGTGTGTAAAGTGTGTGTGTGTGTGTGCTGTGTAGGTGTGAGTATTATATATATATATATATATTATATATCTGTTATATATATATATATATATATATATGTTATATATATATATATATGTACGATATGTATATATATAAATATATATAGTAATATATATTTATATCTATATAGGTGTGTATGTGTGTGTAAACCAACCACACACACAACAACACACACACACGCACACACACACACACACACACACATAGTATATATATATATTATGTATTTAGTATTTATAAATTTTTATATATATATATTTATATATTATATATATATATATATATATACATTACATATGATTGAATAAAGACTCAAAGACTTCTAATATGGTATCAGAGCCGAAGGTAAATTTAGTGACAGGGGTGAGATTACAGAAAGGACGAGCGAGATGATCCGTCCACTGCGACGAGCTCCTTTCTTCCGTAACAAAACTTTAGAATGGTAGGGTATTAGCAAAGCTAAGTTCGAATCCGTCGTTTAGAGGCGGGAAAAAGGTCCTTCTCACGAGATTAATTTTCTTGCCAACGCTGGCTTTATCTTCTGACCATTTTTGAAAGGACATCCAATTTCTACGTATTATAGATTCTTTCAGGTAACCAGGCATATTATGACAAAAAAATGATGGATTGCTGGGGGTGAGAGAGAGAGGAAGGATGTGTTGGATAAATAAACGAGTGAGGTACCGGTATGTGTATGGTGTGTTGTATATATGTATGTGTATAAGAATATATATATATTGATATCTATATATATAATATATATTATATATATAT
>NW_028236080.1:0-5000 GCF_977035675.1 Penaeus japonicus | reverse complement strand
TATACATAGAGGAAAAGTCATACATCATACGTTATAACGGTTGTCATGTATTGTGTGTGCATGTATGTGTTGTGTTGTGTGTGTAAGTGTGTGATTTATATATATATATATATATATGATTATATATATATATATATATATTAGATATATACATATATATGGGTTATATATATATATATAATATATGATATATATATAAATATATATTATATTACATATATATAAATGCATATATATTGTGTGATATTATATATATATATAAATATATATATATATTTATATAATATCTATATATATAGCTATACATATGATGGATAATATGTATATCTATGTATTTTATATAATATATATATTTTTATATATATACACATATGTATATGATATGTAGAAGATTTAAATAATACATGAATGTATATATATATATTATATTACTATATATATGTATATATATATATACATATATATATATATATATATATTTATATATATTATATATATATATATTGCATGTATATAAGTTATGTATACTGTATATATGTATATATATAAATATATACATTATTTATGTATATATATATATATATTTATATCTATTATATCTATGTATATATATGTATTATGTGATATATATATTTTTTTATATATATATATATATATAATATATAAAATATATGGGATATATATGTATATTATACATATATATACACATATATATGTTTTTATATACATATTAATATGTAAATATATCAGTACATTATATTTATTATAGTATATATATATATTTATATATATATATATATATATAATATATAATCATTTATAAATCCACATTCTGTATTTGTATATATGTAATATTATATATATATATATAGATATATATATTATTTATATATATTATATTATTTATATATGTGTGGGTGTGTTGTGTGTGTTGTGTGTGTGTGTGTTTTGTCGTGTGTGTGTGGGTGTGCAGTGTGTGTGTTGGTGAGAGTGTGTCTGTGATGTGTGTGTGTGTGTGTGTGAGTATATGTGTGTGTGTGGCTTATATACATATAAATACATGCCTACACCCCCCCCCCCACCCCCCAAACAACACAGACCACTTTGTGTGTACATATTTATATATATATAATATATGTTTAAATATATATATCATTATATATTATATATATATGTATATATATTATATATATATATATATATATATATATAAATATATATATGTGTGTGTGTGTGTCTGGTTTGGGTGTGTGTGTGTGTGTGTTTGTGTGTGTGTGTGCTGTTTATTGTGTGTGTATATATATTATATATATATTTTTATATATATATATATATATATATTATATATATATATATATATTATATATATTGTATGTTTATTTATATATATATATATATATATATATATTATATCATATATATATCTATGCTTGTATGTGTTATATATATACATACATATATATATATATAATATATATATATTTATAGATATTTATTTATACTTATGTATATACATTTATATATATGTATATGTATATCTATATATATATTTATATATATATATATATAATATGTAAGTATATATATACATATACATAATATATATATATATATATAAATATATATACATATATATATATATGTTATATGTATAATGTATATATATATGTATGTATATGTATATTATACATACCTACACCACACACCACACACACACACACACAACACACAAACACACACCACCACACAAATATATTCTAATATTATATATCTATATTTATATATAAATATATATATATACATATGGATATCATATATAATATATATCTATATATATATTATATATATATATATTATATATATATGTATGTATGTAATATATAATACATACATATATATTCAATGTGTGTATATGTATATTATATGTATATATATATTATATATATATTTATTTATATATATATATATATCTATATATATATATATAAATATATATTTATATAATATATCTGTCCTCTTATCAGAAAAAGTCAATAATACATACTATACTTTGAATTTGATTTTAAAATATATCTTGCAAAAGCGGGGAAAATCAAACTTCGAGTTTATAAAAGATATAAAAGTACATTCGATTTTTTGATTTAACCTTTATGATAATACATAATACAGCTTTTTTTGTAACTTGAATCCTTGCATATTTTGTTATTGGAAATCATATTATATCATTTGATTCTGAATTGTGAGGATGTAATTTCTCTGATGACGCAACAAAAGTTTTCTCTATCAGTTATTTTGACGAAAATTGAAATTATTTTTGAAAATAACTTATTCATTGAATTTTACGTGATGATGATAATCATAGCTTCCAAACTTTTTTTTATCTCTCATTTCCTTCTATATTCTAAAGTAAAGTTCTGATAATATTGTTTTTTTTTTTTGAGGATCTTCATTGATTTTTTCCTTCATTTGTATTCTTCTTTGCTTTTATCTTAACTTGGAGGACCGTCTATAGCGCATGTTAGATTCTTCATGCACACATGTTTATGCACAGGTTTTAACATGTGAAAGGACACAGCAAGTTTTGTCACATGGTTGACTCGCGCCACCACGTTTCATCGGCTCAGTTGGCCACTCTCGCTGGCTTGGCATTCGACAGCTCATCGATGGCGATGTAACACTGTTTTTGCAGTCAAGGGAGATACGTGGTGCGGCAGAAAGTGAAATAATTATGGTTCCTAAACACGATTCGGAACATCTCGATATTTATGACTCATTCTAGTGTTCTGATTTTATCTGGCAAAATAGTTTATGTACACAGACACAAGACACACAACACACACACTCACAAACACACACACACAACACACACATACACACACGACACAACACACACACACACACGCACACACACACACACCAACCCACACACATATAAATATATATATTATAATATATATATATATATATTATATATATGTGTGTGTGCGTGTGTGTGTGTGTGTGTGTGTGTGTGTGAATGTGTGTGGTGTGTGTGTGTGTGTGTTGTGTGTGGTTGGGTATATATACTATATATATATATATAATAATTTATATAATGATGACATATTCTATAACAATATCACCAAAGTAATATTCAGCAACGAAACAGCAACACTAACAATGGCCTACTAACATCAACAAAACAAACAAAAAACCTAACAACACCAATAACAAAACAGTCCATATCAAAATAAGAAA
Source organism: Penaeus japonicus (assembly GCF_977035675.1). NCBI lineage: Eukaryota > Metazoa > Arthropoda > Malacostraca > Decapoda > Penaeidae > Penaeus > Penaeus japonicus. The sequence goes on along the minus strand of NW_028236080.1, from coordinate 1,763 downwards.
AACACAAAATGCCAGCTGCGGATACGTCTTCGAATTCTTGGCCAAACAAGAAAGCGTCTGCAGGTTGTTGTTGTTGTTGTTTTTCTATTGTTGTTCTGTTGTTGTTGTTTTTTCTTTCTTTTAGAGGATATAATTTGGACGTCGCGGGAGCAGCTTGGTCGGGCGCCCGAGAAAGGGACAAGGACTCCTCGAACGGCTGGGAAGGCAGTCGCGACCGAATGCTAAGGCAACAAGAACTCTTTGAACTGTAGGATTCTTTTGCAGATTTAAGGGGCTGGTTGATGAGGAGGAGGGTGATGATGATGGATGGTGATGGGGGATGGTGATGATGATCCGGTATGGTGATGGGGTTGATGTGATTGATGATGGTATGGTGATTGGGGATCTGTTGATGATGATGGTTGGTGATGGGGAGATGGTTTATGGTGATGGGGATGATGAGGATGGTATGGTGGGGATGATGGTATGGTGATGGCGGATGATGGTGGTGATGAGGGTATATTTATGTATGGTGATGATGAGGGTGATAATTATGGTATGGTGATGGGGATAGATTATGCTTATGGGGATGCATGAGAGGATGTTGGGGTGATAATGATAATGAGGGATGATGGTTGACTTGATGATCACTATGATGGTGGTGATGGATGGTGATGATGGCTGGTGGGTGATATGTTGTGATGTTGGTGGGATGGTGGTGATAATATGGTGGTCATGATGATGGGGAGGGGTTGATACTGATGGTGATAATGGCAATCATAATTATGATAATAATAAAAGATAATGATGTAATGCTTTACGTAATGAAGAATAATCTCCTTAGTGTGCGGCGTGTCGAATTCTGACGTCGCCGCCCCCAATCTGATTTTATCCATGTCTTTATCTCCTTGGTGGTGTTCAACGGTTAGTTTTTTTCCAGTTCTGCTCAGCCATATAAAAAAATTGCCGTCTGTCTCCTAATTGAATACGAGGGCCCCGATTGTCCCATAACGCCAACTCTTCTCAAAACCCTTCGACTCTCATTTCTGGGCTAAAAGAGAGAGAAAAAAAATCTCTTTGTCAAACACTCAATTTTTTTTTTTTTTTTTTTTTTTTTTTTTTTTTTTTTCTCTGAAATGCACTTTCGTTGATAGCTCTCTGTGTCCGCGAAACCGCCCATACCCACGCCTCAAGTCCCTTGTTTTCTCATTCCGCGACTCTTGTTCTCGCTGGGGTGGCGTGGGGGGGGGAGGGGTTGACCTCACAGAGTATTTTAACATTTCTTAGTAGTGGAGTAGTTCGAGCAAGGTATTTCAAGAAGCGCAGCCTTGTTTTATCTTTTTTTTCTTATTGGGGTAGACATATAAGGTATTTCAAGAACTGCGTCCTTGTTTAAATCTATTTTTCTGGATGGGAAGATGTTCTCCATACTGAAACGGCCCACGTAAGGCATTTTAACAACCGGATCTTTGTTTCACTTGTATTTCTGGATGCTGGGATGTCTTTCATGTTAAAGTAGACCACGCAGAGTAATCTAACAAGCGCGGCCTCGTTTCACTCTATATCTGGATGTCAGAAATGTTCTGTGCGTTCTTCTTGAATCCGTATCCGTTACTTACAAGTTCCTTGTTAGAGGCGAGCTTACTTCCATTGACGTCATGATGAAAGGTTTTTCCGCAATTCATGTTGATTGATATATCTAATTCATTTCATGCATTAGTATTTAAGACGTAAGTGCCTACTGAGTCCGGTCATTTCTTCTACTCCAAATCCTTCCAATAATG
>NW_028236079.1:0-4748 GCF_977035675.1 Penaeus japonicus | reverse complement strand
GTCACCCTCCCCCCCCCCTCCCTCATCTATATATATATATATATATATATATATATATTATAAATATATATATATATATATACATATATAACACATTTACTTAACCATGTATATATATATATATTTATATATATATATTTATATATATATATATATAGATATATATATATTTACTATATATCTTCTATTCTTTATATATATATATTTATATTATATATATACATATATATATACATATAATATATGAATATATATATCAGAGTTATATATATATATAGTATATATATATATATATATATATATATATATATATAATTATATATATTTATAACCAATACATGTATGTTTGTATTTATATTATACCTATATATTGATTTTATATTTATATATATTGTTTTATATGTATATATAGATATATAACATATATAAATACAAAATCTATGTATTAAAGTATATGTATATATATGAACATACTCATTTATTTACATGTATAAAATGCAAAATATATATATATATTTATATATATTTATATATTTATATATATATATATAATATATATATATACATATATACATATATTATTACATATATTTACACCACTTATGCACTTATACACATGAGTATGAGTGTGGTGTGTGCACGGACTCCGTAAATCCTTCAGGGCTACGGACTTTTAAATGTGTAAGAACGAATTGGCTTTCCGCCTTCGACGTATATCGTAGGTTTAAAGCTTCTGGGGGGGGGGGTTTAATTCAATTCATTCTGCTGACCGAAACTTTCTCCCTCTGCGGGGTTGGTTTCCTTGAAGTTGGAAAGAGAAAAGTGTGTCACTGATATTGCTTCTTGTATTAGATTGGGCTAGGTTCGGGGTAGTTGTCTGTCTTTCTTCTCTATATATATACATATTTACAGCATATATATGTATGACATGTATATATATGCTTATATTATATATATTATATATACAAATATACATATATATTTATATATATATTATTTATATATTTATTTAGATATAAATATATTAAGATATTTTATAAATCTAAATATTTTATATATATATATGATATTTATATATTTAATATATATATTTTATATATATTATTATATTTTTGTATGTTTTTGGTAATATATATACAGATAACACATATAAATATATATATTTTTCATATAGATTTTACAATATCTATAATTTATATATATATATATTTTTATATTTGATATATATATATATCTATATATATGTTGTATGTATATAATATAAAATATATATATATATATATTATATATATTTATATAGTAAAATATTATATATATATGTATTCTTAATATATCTAAATATATATATATATATATATTTATATATTAAACATTTTATTTTTATAATTATAATATTTTAATATATAAATATAATATATATTATATAATATATATTATATATATGTTATTTTTATATATATATTATATTATAATATTATATAAAAAATATTTATTTTTAAATATTTATATATCATATTAATATAATATATATTTTAAATTTAATAATTGCCCCAAAAAAAATTTTATTTTAAATGTATTTAATTTATATATTATATATATAATTTATATTATATTTTTATTATATATTTTTTAAATGTTATTTTTTTAAATAAAATTTATAATATTTTTTAAATATATAATATATATTATATATGTAATATATATAAAATATAAAATTTTATATATATATAATATATATATAAATAATAATATTATTTTAAATATATAAATAATATATATTTTTTATATTTTTTATTTTATAATAATAAAAATTGTTTTTTTTTAAATATTTTAATTTAATAATATATATATAATTTATATATATTTTATAATATATATTTTAATATAATTTTATTTTATATTATATTTTAAATTTATATATATAAATACTTTTTTAAATTGGTGTGTGTGTAGATATCCTTTTTTCGATATACACTTCTGTTTCTTTATCTCTGGCTCTCCCACTCTCTCAGCATGAGTGTTTGAGCTTTTTTGACTTTTTCGTAATAAAGGGCTTCCTCGAAAGTTAAGATAGTGTACAATGCCACTAGCCTTGAACCACCTTTTTTCAAAAAACTTTCATTCCCAGACTTGGATGAATTGTTTTTGGAAATTTCAAAAATTCAGAACTTCCCTACTTCCTCCTTTTGCCTTTCCCCGAAATTCCAAACCCTTTTTGGAGGGTTTTAAAACCCTGTTTTAGGGCACCGACCCCTTTTGGGAATCCCTTTTTATCATCTGCTATATTAATGAAGATATAAAATAGATTTTGGCCCAGAATATAAACGTTGCTTTAACCCATTTTTATGTCACGAAAAAAAGCAGCCCGGTGAATATTGTAGCAGTTGCTAAAATTTAACAAAAATTGTTTGGGGTAATGGGATGTATTTCATTGTAATCAAATTTATTGTTTTTTTTGCATTTTTATTCTTTTACAAAAGTCAATCTTGGTATTTTTCGACCTGCTCCCTTTTGACCTTTTTGGGGATTTAAGACATTTGGACAGTCCCACCGACCCCCAGGACCTGCTTCATACGCATTTTCAATAATAATACTGTTAAAAACGTGAAAAATCGAAACTGATAATGCTCAAATATTTCCGGCGGTATTATTTACCATTATTTTTTTTTAAAAAACACACCTGTTTTTATTAAAAAAGGGTGTGGTAAGTTGGGGCACGAAAAGGGGGGTTTTTTTGATGAACCTCGCTCACGGTGCCCCAAAAAAACGGAAATCGTGAGTGACGTCATAACCCCGTCTGCCCAAACCCCTTTCTCGTGGGGGCCCGATACAAAACCTTACTCTATCGCCCCCTGGTATTTTTAAAAGATGGAATGAGTCTGAAAAAATTTTGTGTAATCCCAGCGGAGTCGACCCCAAAAAAAAGGGCGTTAAACACTTCCCCTCAGGGCCCCGAATGCCCTGTTTCCCCGCCTCCCCGGTTTCTGTATTGAAAATTTTTCTTTGTCTTCTTTTTTTCCAAAAAAAAACTAATTTTAGCCTTAAACCCCCTTTTCGGAACATCATTTTTTGCTTTGAAAGTTAATTTGATACAAGTTTACAATAAACCAAAATATTTTTAAAAAAGTTTAAACTTTTTTGGTTTTAACAGTAGTAATAATTACTGGGGCTTTAAAATTGATTTTTTCTCATTCATGATAATCTTAACGCTAAATGCCATACTTTTTTTTACGATCAGATATCCCAAAATTTTTGATCTTTATAGGGGCAAAAAAAAAAACTACCCCAAAAAAAAATATATGTTTAAAAAAGTAAAGCTAAGTAAATAAGTTACGGGATCAACAAAATGAGGGCCCTTGTTTCTAATTTTTGATGTATTATAAAAAAGAAAAAAAACCAATGATTATATTGATCCGTAAGATGAAAAAGTAAACCACTTTTTTTAGGAAAATTTTTTTGTAAAATAATTTTAAAAAAAATTTTTTTCCAATTTTTTATGTTGCCTGTGGTACCCCAGCCCAATAAAACAAAAATAAAATCCATGAATGAAGGGCCCAAATAAATATTAATATTTATATAATATATATAATAAATATAAATATATATTATATTATATATGATTTATAAACCATAATATATATAATATATAATATATATATATAATATATATATAAATATATATAATATATATATATATATATTAAAAAATATATATATAAATATATATAAAAAAAGTGAAAAATATAATTATATCTAAATATATATATATAATATAAAAAAAAAAAAAAAAACATTATATATATATATATTTATATAATATATATATATATATATATATATATTTTATTTTTATTTATAATATATTTTATATATATTATATATATATATATATATATATATATATAAAGATATGTTTTTTTTTTATTATTATAAAAAAAAAAAAAAACCATATATATATATATATATATATAAATATATATATATATATATATATATATAATATAATAAATATTATATATATTATAATTATAAAATATATATAATATATATATATATTATATTGTTTTTTTTTTGTTTTTGGGGGTTTTTTTTATATTATAACAACCACACCTATAATATATATATATATTTATATTATATATATATATAAATATATATATTTATATTTGTTATATAAAATATACTATATATAATTAATTATTTTATATATATAAATATATATTATTAATGTTATATGGAATACATAAAAAAAAAACATAACCACCCAAATATATATATAATATATATAAATATATATTTATATATAATATATATATAATTATATATAAATATTATCAGATTTATATAAAATAATATATTATATATTATATATATATATATAATATAATATATAAAAATATATATATATATTTAAAATATATATATTTATATTTATAAATACAAATAAAAAATAATAAATAAGGAAAAATTTTATATATTTATATATATATAACATATATATTATATATAATATAATATATATATATATTTATAATATATTTATATATAATATAATATATATTATATAAATATATTATATATAAATATATATATATATATATTTTATATGTTTATTTATAAATATGTTTTATAATATATATATTTAGATATATATATTAAAAATATAAAATATTTTAAAATAATACTCATAATATATAAAATAAATATATATATTTTATATTATAAAAATATATATATATATTATATAT
>NW_028236078.1:0-2500 GCF_977035675.1 Penaeus japonicus | reverse complement strand
TGATTATCCTTCCTGTTATCATCAAAAGACGATTCATAACACTATGATTATCCTTCCTGTTATCATCAAAAGACGATTCATAACACTATGATTATCCTTCCTGTTATCATCAAAAGACGATTCATAACACTATGATTATCCTTCCTGTTATCATCAAAAGGCGATTCATAACACTATGATTATCCTTCCTGTTATCATCAAAAGGCGATTCATAACACTATGATTATCCTTCCTGTTATCATCAAAAGGCGATTCATAACACTATGATTATCCTTCCTGTTATCATCAAAAGGCGATTCATAACACTATGATTATCCTTCCTGTTATCATCAAAAGACGATTCATAACACAATTATTATCATCCCTGTTATCATCAAAAGACGATTCATAACACTATGATTATCCTTCCTGTTATCATCAAAAGACGATTCATAACACTATGATTATCCTTCCTGTTATCATCAAAAGGCGATTCATAACACTATGATTATCCTTCCTGTTATCATCAAAAGACGATTCATAACACTATGATTATCATTCCTGTTATCATCAAAAGACGATTCATAACTATGATTATCATCCCTGTTATCATCAAAAGACGATTCATAACACTATGATTATCCTTCCTGTTATCATCAAAAGACGATTCATAACACTATGATTATCCTTCCTGTTATCATCAAAAACGATTCATAACACTATGATTATCATCCCTGTTATTATTGCCTTGTCGTCATCATCATCATTGTCGTTATCAACATCAGCTTCAGCTCCACCACATCTTGCTTTCATTGCAACAGAGTTGTTCCTTCTTCGTGATCGATAACATGTCACCACTTTTCCAATTGCACTAAGAAGCAATTATCTTCATTAATGATTTATGTATGAGAAAATGAGCAAATGAGAAAAACAAAAAGAAAGGAAAAGACAAATTTAAAAAAAACAAAAACAGTGTCGTTTGGAAAATTTGTCATTCATTAAAATTTAGATTATTTAAATTCAATTGAATGTAAACTATTTAAACGTAAATTTTCTTAAATTTCCTTAAGTTCATCCTATTTAAGTTTAATATTTTTAACCTTTTCAGATTTAAATTGAAAACTCTAATCGAAATTTACAAATCAATCCAATTAACCATGCAATAGTTAATTACAATTAATCACGCAATAGTTAATTACAATTAACGTCGCAATAGTTAATGACAATTAAGCTAAAACATCCGGCCATAAAAAAGGCGCTTTATCTTTATACCAAGAAATCACATCAAGCGATATTCGTCGGAACAAGACAAGGTCAAAGCCCGATTTCTGTCGTGGACTTGATGACGAAATGAGGGAGGTGAGGGAGGGAGGGAGGGAGGGAGAGGTGGATGGGAGAGAGAGTGAGAGAGGATGAATGAGGTGGATGGAAGGTGAGGGAGGGAGAGAGAGGATTAATGAGGGAGGGAGAGGATGAATGAGGTGGATGGAAGGTGAGGGAGGGAGAGAGAGGATTAATGAGATGGATATGAGGGAGGGACAGGATGAATGAGGTGGATGGGAGGGAGAGAGAGAGGGAGGGAGAGGATGAATGAGGTGGATGGGAGGGAGAGAGAGAGGGAGGGAGAGGATGAATGAGGTGGATGGGAGGTGAGGGAGGGAGAAGATGAATGAGGTGGATGGGAGGGAGGGAGATGATGAATGAGGTGGATGGGAGGGAGGGAGACGATGAATGAGGTGGATGGGAGGGAGGGAGAGGAAGAATGAGGTGGATGGAGGGAGGGAGGGAGAGGATGAAATAGGTAGATGGGAGGGAGGGAGGGAGGGAGAGGACAAATGAGATGGATGGGAGGGATGGAGAAAGAGGATGTATGAGGTGGATGGGAGGTGAGGGAGGGAGAGGATGAATGAGGTGGATGGGAGAGAGAGAGAGAGAGGATGAATGAGGTGGATAGGAGGTGAGGGAGGGAGAGGATGAATGAGGTGGATGGGAGGGAGGGAGAGAGAGGATGAATGAGGTGGAAGAGAGAGAGAGAGAGAGAAGGAGGATGAATGAGGTGGATGAGAGAAAGAGAGAGAGAGAGAGGATAAATGAGGTGAATGGGAGAGAGAGAGAGAGAGGATAAATGAGGTGAATGGGAGAGAGAGAGAGAGAAGGTGCATGAGGTGAACGGGAGATAAAGAAGAGAGAAAGAGAGAGAGAGAGAGAGAGAGAGAGAGAAAGTGAATGAGGTGGATGGGAGAGAGAGAGAGAAAGAGATGATGATGAATGAGGTGGATGGCGGAGAGAGAGAGAGAGAGAGAGAGAGAGAGAGAGGAAAATGAGGTGAATGGGAGAGAGAGAGAGAGAGAGAGAGAAGATGCATGAGGTGAATGGGAGAGAGAGAAGAGAGAGAGAGAGAGAGAGGATGAATGAGGTGGATGGGAGAGAGAGAGAGAGAAAGAGATGATGATGAATGAGGTGGATGGCGGAGAGAGAGAGAGAGAGAGAGAGAGAGAGAGAGAGAGAGAGAGGAGAGAGA
>NW_028236077.1:0-9643 GCF_977035675.1 Penaeus japonicus | reverse complement strand
AGTGCCTTAAAAAAGAGAACCCAGATTGTGGTCCAGAGGTGAATCGCGAATGATTTCCCACTGTATATAACAGTATAGGTTGATAGAGAATCCATCGATGACTCATTTTTTATGGTATTACCGTAACATTTTACCCCTTAATTTCCCTGATCTACTTCATAGCCCTCCCCTACTATCGGGACCCAGATTTGTGGGCCTCCAGGAGCAAGCGCGTCATTAATTATCACTATATATGAATAGTAGAGGTTGGAGAGGAATCCTCGATACCCCACTTTTCGTGGTATTTAACGACGGCGGCGATTGTTCGGAAATTTTACCTTATATATTTATGTATAGGCCAACTTTGGAGTGAGAAACGATCAGAGTTTATATATGTATATATATGTATGTATATATAAATATATATAGTATATATATATATATATATATATTTATATATATAATATTATATAGAGAAATAATTATAAGATTTCATATATATACATATATATATATATATATATATATATATAATATATATATATACTATATATATATAAAGTATATATATATAAGTATTATATATATATATATATATCTATATATAGCTATATATATATAAACATATATATAACAGTATACAATAAAAATATGTATTAATATATATATATATATATATATAAATGATATATATATATATATATAAAGTATATATATATATATATATAATATAATGGACATAGTAAATATATGTGTAACAGATATACATGCATATGTATATATACATATATAGGGAAATATGATAATGATAATAAAAATAATTAATAATAATAATAGTAATGATAATAAAAATAATTAATAATAATAATAATTTAGGAGTCAATTTAGAAGATTTACAACTTTGCTTGTGTTAACTGCATGAAAGAAGCCGACCTTCAAGAAAACACATCCTCCTCACAAAACATTTTTTTTTTTTTTCTGCTCATCAAATTTGTACTATTCAAAAAGCAATGCATCCTGGTCGGAATTGAAATGAGTCAAAGAAGAAATAAAGGATTAATAAATATAGTCAGTTTGGTTCTTCAGATTTGCTTCCCTCATTTTTCTTATTGTTAAATACAGTAAGCTGCAGCAGTTGGTAATTCATATCCATTCCATAGTGCAAATTTCACATTCATAAAACCTGTGAATCTCGTCATCAGCATCTCTGATCTCTGACCATCAAAAGCCAAGACCTAATTAATTCTAACTTCACACATCAAACGAAAATGTCGAAATGACTTTCTAAAAAGATTGCTATTGCTAGCTTACCAAAAATCCGTGTCACCCAAGAAATCGAGAGGGCGCCTACAGATAGGGAGCCGAGGGCGGTCCTGCAGCCCTTCGGCGTCGCCTGCCTTTCACCAGAGCACGCTGAAAGGGAAAGGCGATGGTCAGACTTCCCACTTCCACATGGACGACATCTTAATGCCTATACAACAAAAAGAAAACAGGAAAAAACTACCAATATGCCCAAGAACTTTTCGCTTCCTGTCTTTTCCTAGCGTTGTTTTTGTTCTCGATTTGTTCAGCGAATCCTTGTCATTGTCGTGCACATTTCAGTTGCAGGTGTGTTCTTTTACACCATATAATCATATCATATCGGCATGTGAGCGTAGCTTTGATGTTACATGCTTAGATAGGCCCCAATTTCTCTCGTCTCTAATCCATTTCTAACTATCTCTTCGACCTATCGCTATCCTCCTAACTCCGTCTAGCGCATTTTCATCTATGAAATTCGGTCCTTGGGTTCCCGGCCTGTCAGCTCTATGCTTTCCCCTACATCCCCCGTCTAGATTACCAAAGGGGGGTGGTCGGTCCTTTTGGGGACATATGAAAGGGGGCTCCATATCCCCTCATTGACCATTCGGATCTCTGCATTTCTACTTTTAACCCCACTCAGTACTCTCTCTCCTCCTCTTCTCCATCTATAGTTCTCTTTATTTCTATATCTTCTGTTCTTTCTCTCTCTTCCCCTTCGCTGTTCTCTGTTTACTTCTCCTCCCACCGTCTCTTGCTCTTTCCCTTCCTCTCTTCCTGTCACTCTCTCTCCTCACTTTCTTTATATTCATCTGTTAATCCTTTTCTCCTCATCTCTCTCTCTCTATCATCTCCATCCTCTTTATCTCTATTCTCCTCTCCTCTCTCCTCTCTCTCTATCCTCTCCCTCCTCCTCATCATCTCTCCTCTCCTCCTCTCTCTCTCTCTCTCTCCTCCCTCATGTATGTCTGCCTGTGGCGGTGTACTTACAAGTTCCGAATGCTTGCTTGGTATGGTCATTCGTTGGCTGTTGGTGTTTGGAGTAACGAGCTCTGAGAGACCCAGACCTTTAATGAAAATAAATATTAATGGATAAGAAGATAATGACAATAATGCTGAATGAAATAAAAAAAAAAATAAAAAACCAGTATAACAATGAAAATTATTAGTGTTTTGAGATTATTGCAATCCACACCAGCTAATTTTAATATCAGGTTTCCTATTTTCTCATTCCCACTCATTTCATTGACTTATTGTTCTCTGTGTTTGTATTTGGATGCTCAAAAAAAACCGACACATAGTCACAGACACACTCAAGAACCATCCACATCACACACTCAAACACATACACAAAATCACAAACCTCACAGATATATATTATAATATATTATATAAGTCATAATATATATATAGTATATAGATATATATATATAAACATACATACATATCTACTAAAACGCACACACACATACTTGCACAAACAAACACTAACGTAATCAAAGACCATCATACATACACAAACACATACACAAATCATTCAAACACTCAAAGTTATACACATATATACACTCAGACACACGCACCAAACGTACACACAACGATTCTGCAATATTTACACATCACATATACGTACATGGCCTCATACAACATCACAACCACACAAACAAACCAAAACAATATAAGTAATACAATAATTAGACAAAATACACACAAACACACACACAACATGGAGGAATTAAGTAAGAGATAAAAATAGATAAAAAAAGACGGAAATTGTTGGGAGGGGGAAGTAGGAACGGAGGGAGGAAGGGAGAAGAGAGAGAAAGAGAGAGAGAGAGAGAGAGAAGAAAAGAAAAGAAAGAAAAAGTGAAAGAGAGAGAGAGTGACGGAAAGAGGGGGGGGGGGAGGAAGGGAGAGAGATAAGAGAGATAAATAGAGACACCACTGTCTTTCTAACACAGTTTGATGCAGCACCGCTTAATACTTTCTTCACGCACGACATAAAAAACACATGCATACGCGCGGCAGCACACACACACACACACACACACACACACACATAAAACGCACACACGTACGCTCCTCGATACCCGCATAACATGCACTACGAACGCGTGCGCGCACCACACTATCAAACACAACAAACACACACAAGTAAAACACAAAAAGACACACATACAGCCAAACACAACATAATAGCAAACACGCAAAAACAACACACGATTAAACACACATTCCATAATAAAAAAAAAAAAGAATACATTTGTGCAACACTCACATCTCACACATATTCACTGATAAACACAATCACAATTGGCAAAACCGTGCATATACAACGTACAAACACTTACACTAACGTACAACTCCAAATAGATATGAATATATAAAAACAAACTAAAACAAACAATAATATAATTAACCTTTTAGTTCAGGATTTGTCCATTTGAAACAGTTTCACTTGACTAGAGATTTGCGAAAATAACACTAATTCAGGATACAATAGTTACGAACTCCTAGCACTCCTATGCAGTATGATGTCATTTCAACACGTAATCATTTCCTGATCCGGAAGTCCACAGACGGTCCGTTGCGCAGTGCAATGAGCTCTGCATGTTTTTTTCCATAACATAAGCTTGCTATAAAAACACACTTTTATAAAACTTCCCTTGTCCCTAACATACATTTCCATAACACACCATCAATAACATTTGCTTTAAAGAGCTCAAAGAAATGAACTTTTCATCCGAGTGGAAAGTCAAGGTCAAACTTCCACTCAACAGAACACAAGCATTGACGCACGTAATCATGTAACAACGGCGCGCCATAGGCCGCACACACGAACACAACACACAAGTCACATCACAGATGGTAGTGATTCCCCGAGATATTCCCTTGCCTCCCAAAGTAAAAATCCCCGATTTGAAATCCTTGGTAAACGTGAATCCTGTCCTGTGTAGGTAGGCTGCCACCAGCTATTAGGGATTCAGCACCCGTGTATTTTGCGAGACAGTCCGAAGACGTGTAAAATGTATGTTATGTATGTGTATGAGTGTATGTCAGTTTGTATGTGGAAAGAAAAGGGAAAGTTCCTACACAGGACATTGCCGAGGCAGCGTGGCTAGAGTCAGGCAAACATTCTATTTTCAGTATTTTACAGATTAGGGCTTGAAAGATATATAAATCAATAGTTCCGATCATTATTTATTATATTCAACACAAAACAAAAGGTCTCTCCTGCCTTTCAACTCAAAAATATTCTCTTTGCCTGGCCATGAATTTACCTATGGTCCGCATACCCTTGTAAAACAATAAAATATTTCAATAAAATGTAAAAAGACAACAAGTGCCAAAAGGGCACAGGTTGTGAGCAGTGCTTGGCCGAGCTAGTGGCTCATGTGCTAGAGGCTATCTGCTAGTCCAAACTTGCTTGCTTTGCTTGCTTGCTTGTTGGATTTATATTTTTTGGCTATCCAACCAGCGGACCACTAGCCAAGGTTATTAAGCCAATGATTCCATTTTATTTTAACAATCTATATAAGGTCATAAGGGGGGGAAGTTTTGTCTCCTTTAAGAAAAGTGATTACTTTACTTATTATTTTTTCAATTGTCTGATAATAAGTTTATTATATTAAATTCAATGTTCCTTAATTCTGAAAGTAATTTTTAATTGTGTGTCTATATTGTTAATATTTGTTGCAGTTATTAAACATGTGGCTTGATGGAAAAATATGGTAATTGCACACGTTGGCACTGCGGAGGAAATTTTTTTCTACATATGGAGTTGAGGTGGTTTATTCCTGGTGGCATTTACCCTGAGACGGGCTAAACACCACACCCTCCTCAAAGCCCCTTCTGTTCTTCTTCTGTGAGTTGTGCCCCACAGTTCGATAATCTTCTTTGGTTTTGTGTTGGTTATGGTGAGACGTCGGTCCACTCACTCATGCCACAAGAGATGGATTTTTGCTTTTTATAAAAGGAGGACAAACACCGGACAGATTTGTGCGGACAATACCAGGCTCCAGATCACCATTGACCCGGGCTAGTTGTCAGCCTGTTCATATCCATGATACCCGAGTGTCCAGGTATACCATATCAGCTTAGATTTGATTTATTGCACTATGCATTTTAACGAATGATATTACCACTGTATTTCATTATTGGTGGTTTCTAATGATTTAATGGCTTGTAATTGAACTTAACGAGTCCATGAAAATATGACTATTCTATCGGGTCTCGATAAGGCAAAATCTAAAGCTTTATCAATTGCAAATAATTCGGCAAGAAAGATCGAGTATGATTTGGGTGGCAATCTGAATCTCAACTGGCATTCAGATCGCCCATATGGAAAACTTAAAACCCCACTGGAGGGCCCTCAGTTATGAATCATATCCAGTGGCCAATTGGGATCTGATTCCGAGAACTCTGCATTATTGCTGTGTGCGCCATAAATGCGACATCATCGCGTGCAGTGAGTATTTAAGATTCCGAGGAGAGGAGATGGTAATGTCATTTATCATACACAGAAATAAAATGTTGGAGACAAGACACTTCCTTGTGGGAACCCCCCCCCGTTTTGCCTGGACAAAAATGTCCGAGAATGTGACAAATTGTCGGAAAATAATTTGACAGAAAACGTTTCTGTCAGATATGAAATTTTGGATAAAACAAGGCAGAAGTTTCCACGTAATCCGAAAGCATTAAAAAGTTTTCTGAGTAGGCCATGTCGCCATGTCCATGTGTCGTAGGCTTTTTCTATGGTCTAAAATAATACTGAAATCATACATAAAAATGCTTTTTTGGCAAATGCCTCATGAATATGACTTTTTCCAGTTTTACTAGCTGATCGAGAGTTTGACGTCCCTTTCGGAAGCCGCACTGCTCGTCAACTAGTAAATTCCCCCACCCTGGTATTTAAAAAAATGCCAATAGCCTACTAATTAACAATTCTTTCCCATGACCTTGCATACGCAGCTTGTCAACGCAATTGGCGGTAAGAGATGGCGGATCTGATTGTTCCCCCTCCTTATCAATATGGGAATGATGTGGGCGAAGTGCCATAATTTGGAAAAGTCCCCCCCCTGGCTTTTCCAAATATCATTGTGCACTTCTAGCAAAGTTAATCATGTCATCATGATTAAGATTGCTTGTTAAATCATCTTCCATATCGAATCTCACGGGCCTGGGATGTTCCTCTACAGGCTTCTAGGGCTCGACAAGCTCATTCATAGTTAGATCTTTATATATAATCAAGGTTTATCTCCTGTGGCAAAGTGAATTGGTTTTGCAGCTCGGCTGCTTCCATGGAGGTCAGAATGCAGGATTGTAGTTTTCCGAGCTCGCTTGTATAAGAGACTTAACTAAACTGCCTGCGATTATGTTAGCAATGTCTCTAGTGAATCATATTCATTTGTCCCTCATGAGTGATGTTTTTTGATTTTAATGATTTTTATCGTTTTTGTTTATTTGATTTTAGTTGACAGTGGACCAAACCTCCCACCCACACACACACCGAGGTTTGGGGGGTGGGGGGTGTGGGTTACCCCTGCAATGCTGGTATTGCTGTTAATCGTAAGAGACAAAGCTCTAAAGCTTCGCCAGGAGTCTCTTTTGGCTTGTTCCTTTGATTGTTCTTCGAGCCCTACTCTCGCCTTGTTTGTAATTGCGAAAGTTCTCGTTTGTGATATTATTGTGGCAAAAGACCTGTAGGCCCTATTTCGTTCACATAAAGCGCCCTGCGGCAATCTGGTGTCCACCATGGTACTCTAATGCTTAACGTCTATCTGTCGAATCTTAGGGATGGTCCCATTGCTTGCATTTATGAATACAATTTTTGAACACTGTTTACTTTAATCATCATATGGATTTCCTTCCTTCTCCAACAACTTCGAGCTTGACGCTCCTTGTTGAAGTGCGACCCAATCTGCCTTCTTTTAATACGTTAAATTCCCCCTCGTGGCGATAAAGGGGAAACTCGTGCATTTCCCCTGGAGGATGGCTGGGGCGAAGCACATCACTACAATGCAGCTGTTCACATGTGGGATGTTTGGACGCGTGACATATCCTGCCAGATAAGAGCTTGATTCTGGACTGATTGTAGTTTTGGGCCCATTTGCTTTAGGGAGAGAGTTAGAGTTGTTGTTGTGTGTGTGTTTTGTGTGTGAGGTGTCCTGTATCCTCCCATGCAATAATTGCA
Source organism: Penaeus japonicus (assembly GCF_977035675.1). Classification (NCBI taxonomy): domain Eukaryota; kingdom Metazoa; phylum Arthropoda; class Malacostraca; order Decapoda; family Penaeidae; genus Penaeus; species Penaeus japonicus. The sequence continues at coordinate 2,172 of NW_028236077.1, read as the reverse complement.
ATCCTTTATTTTTTGTTTGCAGTATAAATACAATACTGCAATTGTGTTAGTGACAACTACACAATTTGTAACATCAATTATATATTTATTTATATTATTATTATTTTGTGCAATATATAATAATTTTATCTATATTCATTATCATTACAATATATAATATATTTATTTATTATCATTATTAATATAATATATAATTACAATTATATATTTGTAACGTCAATTATATATCTATTGAGTTTCCAAAGTTATTATAAAAAGAGTAATAAAAAAAAGTACAGATCCCAAGCAAATATTTGCCAATGGCAGTAATTCTAGAGCTATTGAATGCAATTTGATAACTAAGGAAAAACATGAGCACCAACCTACTTATCTCTGAAGCAAAATTGTGTGGAGCGGCAGAGTCCAATCACGTAAGTTCCATGGGTCAAAGGGTGAAGGAAACACCTCCGTGTCTCGAGCAGACTGATTGATTGTTCCTACAATACGAGGTGTACGCACAGTACGGTGCCAAATTACCATAACGGATTGTTTTTGTCCAAGAAAATCGAGTGCGACCACCTACGTTTAGTGGGGGACATCACAGGTACTCCCTGGTCTCCGAGCAGAGAGACAGGCCTACTGCTGATTGAAGCGGGTCAAACGCTCGAAGCAAATCATGCAATTTTTGCAATTCACCAAGACAACGTTGCAGGAAAGGGTTTCCTCATTCTCACAGTTGCAGGAACGACGTTTTTTCCCTCTGCTTATATATATACATATGATATATATATATATATATATATATATATAATATATATAGTATATATATATATATATATATATACATATATACATATATATATATATATAATATATATATATATATATATATATATATAAGATATATATATATAATATATATATATATGAATATATATATTTTAATGATATATATATATATATATATATATATAATATATATATAATATATATATGATATATATAATATATATCATATATATATATATATATATATAATGCTATATATATATATATATAATTATATATAATAATATATATATAAAAATATAAAAGTATATAGGTATATATATATATATATATATATATATATATATATATATATATAATATATAATATATATATATATATATATAATATATATTGATATACACATAATATATATATAATTTATCTTTTAATATAACCTGGAAAGAATCATCTACATTCTTTTGAAAACAGTATTTCCCCGTACGTAATCAACGTTTTTCTCCTGCATCTAATACAGAAAACGCAAAGGAAGAACAAACTTTTGATCCGCGCATCAATTTTTTTTTTTTTTTTTTTGTTGGTTTTTTTTCTTTTGGTACGTATATTCTTTTATTTTTGACTGACACTGGTTAAGAGGAACCAACAATGATACAATGAGGCTGATCTCTCTCATCTCTCTCAGCCCTGCTCCGTCTCTCAATCTCTTCCTCTCCATCTCTCTCTCTCTACTCTCCTCTCTCTCTCTCCTTCTCTCTCCTCCTTCTCTCTCTCTCTCTCTCTCTCACGCTCTCCTCTCGCTTTCTCCTCACTTTAGCTGACAGAGAAGGCGGGCCGCCTCGTGCAAATAGCCCGGGAGAAGCGACGTCTTCGCAAATCTCTCTGAACTGTAACTGAATCTCTCTCTGGGGAGCTGGCGCGCAAGTATGTCTGTTTGTCACTTTGTGTGTATGTGTTGTGTGTTTGCTTGTGTGTATATATTTGAAGTGTTTGCTTTGCGTGTTTTATATGTGTAAAGTGTATTTGCTTGTGTATATGTTTATGTGTGATTTGCTTGTGTGTATGTATGGGTGGTTTTCGCTTGTGGTGGTATGTGTGGGTGTAGTGTTTTGTGTGTTTTGCTTTTGTAGTGTGTGTGTGTTAGCTTTGCGGGTTGAGAGGTATGCATGGTTGCTTGTGTGTATGTGGTGGTGTGTTTGCTTTTGTGTATGGTGTGTGTTTGCTTGTTTGTATGTGTGTTGTGGTAGCTTGTCTTGTTTGTATTGTATGTGTTTTGCCTTGGGTGTTTTTGTGGTTTGTAGTTTTGCTGTTGTTTGGTGTGTGTTAGCTTGGTGTATATGTGTGATGTTGCGTGGCGTACATGGTTGAGTTTGGCTTATGAGTGAGTGGGTTGGTTTGCTTGTGTGT
>NW_028236075.1:5000-11169 GCF_977035675.1 Penaeus japonicus | reverse complement strand
ATATATATATACATACTATATATATCATATATATATATATTAAGTATAATATTAATATAGTATATATATATAGTGAGTATATATATAATATACTATATAGTTATATGTATATATATACAATAAATTATATATATAAGGGTATATAGGTTTAGTACATACCACATATATATAGCATATTAATATAGTAGTATAAAATATATATATAGTTATACATATTTATATATATATATAGTGATAAATAGTTATATATATAAGGCCTATGCACACACACATGATATATATATATAAGTTCTTATATCATATATATATATATATATATATATATATATATATAGTATATAACCTAGAATGAATATATGTATATATATACATATGACATAGAAATCAATATGTATATATACATATAAATACATATGATTATAGTCGTATATATATATAGTATACTTCCAGTATTATATATATGTATATAAAATATATGTATAATATATATAATAATATATATACATAGGATACGAATATATATATATATATATAGTGCGTATGTATATATATATATATATACTATAGTATGTATATTTATATGTATGTATGTGTGTGTGTGTAGGTATGTGTGATAATTAGATGTGTGTGTATATATATATATAGTATAGTATTATATAGTTATCGTCTATATTATAGTATATATATAAATAAGGTGGGAGCGAGAATATCTCTCTATCGCTGATAGGTCCACATACTCAAACACCACAAGTTACACACATCACCCACACATCACACACACCTGCGGCGGCGCGCGGGGCGTCGTTGCAGATATATATATGTTATATATATATATATAGGGTATATATAGTGCTAGTCTTTGTATGTGTGTATATGTGCGCGCCGATGTGTGGAGGGGTCTGTATGTGGTGTCTGGTATGTTATGTAAACGTTGACTCTGTTTGGGTAGGGATAACTCATTTGGAGTCTCTGTAACGCCGAGAGAAAACGCCTAACGATAGAATACTAGCTCTTTCAGTATCACTAGGTGGGGCATCGCAAATCCAACTCGATAATACACATACCTAGGTTTCTCTCCTCTCCAAGGTCTTTCTGTTGCCTTGAGCCTGGGACACTATATATATCTACATCCAGATGAGAAAGAAGCAAGTGAGGCACAATATTTTTTTTTTTAAACCTTTTTTTTTTTCCCTGTTTTTTTTCCTAAATCCGAAACAAGCACCAAGGTACTCGCCGACGTGGTAGTAAGCTTTCAAGCCCCAAGTAATGCCGCTGTTTGGCCGCGGTAACTCACACGTAGTGACGTAGATAACGAGCCAACTCTAAAACGGTTCAAGACGAATCTTCGGAGCCTAATTGCCTTGATGGCTAGAAGCTGACGAGCACGTGGTCCATGGCAGCAACCATGCTACAGTGGTTTTAGCAATTAGTATTTCATTAACGGCCGTAGTGGGTGATTACACACTCTCTGAATAGATGAGACAGAAGCGGTCATAAATCCCTCAGCTGGCCGAGGCCTGGCCTTGGCATGGGCCTGGGCGACCTCTCGGTGGGCTGCTTTCATGGGCTGAAGGGGGGGGGGGGCCTGAAGGAGAGACTGATTCAGACCCTGACTGCGCCCACGAACGAAGCCCGCTGCTGGGAAGGAAGGGCTGGGTGCCGTGCTGCTGTGGGGTGGTCCAACCCAACCCCCCACGATTGGCACTCTCTCTGCCCTCGGCACAACAGCACGTAACGAATCTCGACAGGGCGACCAAGGTGTTCCCTCTCCTCCCCTTCGTATGGCCCGTCTCTCGCCCCTCCTCCTCCTCCTCCTCCTCCTACCTGTCTCTTCTGGGCTTGACTTTCTGCTCTTTTTCTTTCTTCCTCCTCTTTTCTTTCTCCTCCTTCTATTCCACCTTCTCCTCTTCTTTCTCCTCCTTTTTACTATTCCTCCTCCTCCTCCTCCTCCCCCTGTCTCTTCTGGGATTGACTTTCTGTTCTTTTTCTTTCCTCCTCCTCGTTCTTTATAGCGACCCACCGCCTTTCGGTATTCCTCCTCCTCCTTCTCCGTCCGTCCTCCTCTTCTTTTTCCGTTCTCTTCCTCCTTTTTACTCTCCTTCCTACCTTATGCTCTCTCCTGTATCCCCCCCTGTGCACCTTTCTCTCCTCCTTGGCCGATCCTCGTCCCTACCCCCTTCTGCGCGTCCCCTACTCCCCACCTGCCCACCCGTTCCTCCTCTTCTTTATCCTCCTGCTCGCAGATTCCTCATCCACCACCACCGTCCTCGCTCGTCCTCATCCTTCTCCATCCCCGAGCCCTCCCCGTTTTATTCCTTCCCTCAGTCCTCTCTCTCGTCTCCTGTCGTTCCTTCCGCCTCCTGCTCCCCTCCTCCAGCTCTCCTCCACCACACACCACCCCGACCCCCTCGCTCAGATCTCCCTGGCTCTCGAGTACCTTTCTCACCACTTACCACAGTGGGGTATGTGTGGATCTAGGGCGATGGTATTACCCCTAGCTATAGGGGGGGTACCCTCGCTCATCCCACCCTCACTTTGTCCTCTTTCTAATCTTTCTCTATTCTTAACCTTCTTCCGTCAGTCTTCTTGTCTCCCTTCCTTTACAGTATCAACTCTTCTTAACATTTTAAAAATTTTCTTTTACATTACGCACCTTTCTCGCCATTAGGTTTGCTAGCGGGGACACTCAAACGAATACGAGTCGACACAACAGGAGAATATAATAATTTCCTTATGATATTTACTTATGTTCTTTCAACTTCATATATAAAAATATATCAAGACACTACAGGGAGGGGCACCAGTCTCCTGCAGACACGCTCAACCTCACAAACACTAATTACTAATACCAAGGAAGCCACAAAGCTATCTCTCAAACATAATTACATAATTAGTGATCCTGCATATTCAGGTATAACTAACGAAGAGTATAGATTTAATTGAATGAGACATTTATGATACTGATATAAGCAAAACAATAAACAAAGAATATTTGACCAATGAGCTCCAAAGCTGAACTAATAAGCGTGTAGTATGTTTTTTGACATGGAAGCAAACGAAAAGAAATCAGCGTGGAGGTCAAAAGGTTTAATAGGTTAATATAAGGGAACTGTTTAGTGAGTCAAGAGAGAGAAAGAGAGAGAGAGAGAGAGAGAGAGCCGAGAGGGAGAGGCGTGAGAGAGAGCGAGAGAGACGGATTGGAGAGAGAGCGGAGAGAGGAGAGAGAGAGAGAGAGGAGAGAGGAGAGAGAGAGAGAGAGAGAGGCGAGAGATGAGAGGAGAGAGAGCTGACAGAGAGACAGAGAGATCCCAGAGAGAAGAGATAGAGAGAAGAGAGAGAGAGAGAAGAGAGAGAGACGGAGAGAACGGAGAGAGAGAGAGAGAGGAAGAGAGAGGAAGAGAGAGAGAGAGAGAGAGAGAGAGAGAGAGAGAGAGTGAGTGAGATAGAGAGAGAGAGAGAGAGAGAAAGAGAGAGAGAGAGAGACAGAGAGAGAGAGGGAGGGAGAAAGAGAGAAAGAAAGAGAGAGAGAGAGAGAGAGACAGAGTGTGAGAGGGAAAAAGAGAATGAGAGTATGACTAACAGAGAGAGCATTCTTGATAAAGAAATCATACACATATTGCCTTCAAGGTACACCAAGGAAATAATACAAGACATCCGAAGCAGACATTTCCATTAACATCCAGAGATATGAATTATCCTTCAAATCATCCACAGGGAAATGCTCTTTATTGCCTTGACACAAACGGATATAAATCCACAAGTCGTGACATATTCATATCAAGGCAAATCATAACGTGATTTGAATGGAGTTTTGATATCAAGTATATTAAATCTTAGTGGTTTAGTAACAGGGAGAAGGGGGGAATAAAATATCTTTACGTTTTTTCTAAAATTGAGGGGGTAAGGGTAGATGGAGGGGGGGGGGGGGGGGGGTGGGGGGGGAACGATTTATCCAATTAAGAAATGTATGAGATTATATAGACTGTGTGCTCTGTACGCGTCGGAGCACCATGCCGAAGCATCAACATTACGAGAAAGTTTTTTTTTTTTTCTTCTTTTTTTTTTTTTTTTTTTTTTTTTTTAAATGCCTCTCCACTTACATAACTTTGGCTAGGCTACTGAAATTGATATATCAAGGGAGAGAGATATTAAAGAAGAGACACAGCGGGGAATGGAAAGGCTAGAATAGAAAGAGCAAGGTAAAGTGATAGGAATGGTGAGTTAGTTATCTTATATAATGAAGAAAAAAAAAAAACGAAGACAAATTAAGAAAATAAGGTAGTTTTCGTAGAAAAGCATAAGAAAAATAACAAGTGAATATAAATGAAGAATTATATGGCGTTTCAGTGCAATGTAATATAAAAAGAATGAAAATTAAAGAACGAGTAGAAGACATTAATTAGTTTATAGTAGAAAAGTATAAGGAAATATACGAAGTGAATTAAATCATAAAGAACGGTAAAAAAAAAATGGGAAGGTTACATTTTTTCATGCGAATTGTAATACTTTTCGTGTGTTGTGTATCTGTAAGAATCGTGAAAAATGACCTCAATAGTGCTTATCTCATAGTTCGAAGAATATTTCCTTATTGGTATCGAGTGGAGTGGATGATTTGGATTGAGTAAAAAATACTAGAATCCCTGGCATCCGGTGTCGGTTAAGATAATACCATGGTTTGTTTTAGTTGCAGTGATCTACTACCGATAGATAAATCAACGCAATATCTATCAAATACTATCCATAAAAACGAGTTTTCAGAGATTCTTAAAAAAAAAATTTGATATTCTTGCATAACTTAATATATGTCGTAACAATCATTACGACCCTTCTATTGAGCGCAATGATCTCGTCAACAGGACTGATAGTATGTTTGGTTAAATGTTTCTTTACTTCTATTGAGAAAAATAAAAAAAAGGGAATCCAAAAGTCTTACATATTGTGTAATCCACAGTAATCAAATAGAAAAAGGTTTTTCATACCCAATCATTTACAATTCTAGTGCTGGAAGAATGAAAGGCTACCTAAGACTATAATCCTTTACTTATTGACAGTCCTAATTAATTTTTTTGAGATAAAAAGATGATTTTATGTGCAAATTTTCATGCCTCAAGAATTATGCAGTGTTGCCAAGGTTTTGCAAGCGCATTCTTTAATCTGTTAACGTCAGCTTAGTTAAAGTAATAATTGATGAAATCGCGTATCACCGGGAGTAGTAGCTATTATTCTAATTATCACTTCACGGTTTGGCACCCAACTCCCTCAATCGATTGTATTTATATGTGAGTCGCTCTAAAGCGTAATAAGGAAGCGAATTTAAAATTCCATTATCAAGGAACCAAAGACCAATTCTCCAGAACAGCCAAAGGCGCTTTAAGGTCGTACCAGAGGAGGCTAAAAGAAAAAGAGGCAGGTCATTTCGTGTATTCTTCGGTTCTACGAAGTGCATAATTGATAATTTGTATGCGTGTTTATATACCGATATGAATGCAGTTGTACGAATAGTTCATGTTCCCCTCGTAAAGCAACATACTTGTTAGGTACGTATTTGTGGTGTAAGCATAGCATGTATAAATGATTAGGTAGATAAGTACAAGATCAGGGCGTTAAGAGTTATTGGTTGGGTGACACGAACACAGGTGGGGGGGGAGGAGTGAGACGCGTGGGGAGGGGTTTGGTGTGTTAGGGCGGTGACCGAAACACCACACAACACACACACACCGGTGGCGTCAGGGGGGGGGGGGTGGAGGAGGCGGAGGTGAAGTGGAGTTGTCAAGGGGGGAGGCAGCACACATGTTGTCACACACACACACACACACACACACACACACACACACACACACACACACACACACATATATACACACAAACGCCCAAAGACGAAAGAGAGATACAGAGAGACCAATAGACAGAAGAAAGAATATGCCGTAAACAAATGAGTGGAGATATAGCCAGATAAACAAAGAGACAAACAGAAAAATGTATATGATTATGTGTATATGCCTAGGGATAGATAGTGATAGTAAAATCTGAAGTGCTCTTGAAATACCCAACTTTTCGGCTAATCTATCGTACATTGGATTTACATTCTTATATTCTTCAAATTCTATATATAAACACAAACACGCACATACATATATAAATAAATATGCTACACACCACACAAACTACA
>NW_028236073.1:12500-17500 GCF_977035675.1 Penaeus japonicus | reverse complement strand
GAATGCGACAAGTTAGGCTTTTATTTGATTGGATTTGACTTTTCTTTTTGAGTGCGTGTGCGTGCGTGCGTGCGTGCGTGCGTGCGCGCGCGCATAGTATGGCCGTTGCTTTATTCTATTTTTTATTTATTAGTTCATATATTTTGCCGTTGAGTTCTCATTGTTTATAATATTATCCTTTTTTCTTTCTTTCTTCTTCTCCTCCTCCTTCTTTTCGTGTTTATATGCCGTGTACGCGCGCGCGCGTGCGTGCGTCCGTCTGTGTGTGCAGGTGTGTATGTGTGCAGATATCTGTGCATGCAGGTGCCTACGTCCGTCTATGTGTGCAGGTGTGTATGTATGTATGTATGTGTGTGTGTGTGTGCAGGTGTGTATGTGTGCAGATATCTGTGCATGCAGGTGCCTACGTCCGTCTATGTGTGCAGATATCTATGCATGCAGGTGCCTACGTCCGTCTATGTGTGCAGGTGTGTATGTATGTATGTGTGTGTGTGTGTGTGCAGGTGTGTGTGTCTGTATGTATGTATGTATGTGTGTGTGTGTGTGCAGGTGTGTATGTATGTATGTATGTATGTGTGTGTGTGTGTGTGTGTGTGTGTGTAGGTGTGTATGTGTGCAGATATCTGTGCATCCAGGTGCCTATGTGCCTATCTATGCATGCATGCACGCACGTGGACGTGCGCGTTGTGTGTGTGGGTGTGTGTGTGTGCATTTATTCATTGCATGCATTTTACTAGATGAATGTGTACGTTTTGCATGGCGTGTACGTGTGCGTGTGCATGTCACTAGTAGTGCCTACAGATATCATGTGCGGCTTAGTTGTTTATTCACTGTTTGTTCATCCAATCATTATATAAGAGTTTGGTAGGGAGGGAGGTGTGCAAAATTGCTTTCCTTACTTTGGTTCATTTGAGAGTGAGTGAGTGAGTGAGCATCCCCATATTTGATAATAGTAATATGTACAGCATTATTCCTCTGACAAGTGGAATAAATAAGTGTGAAGACTCAAGTATGGCTAAGAATGTAAACATGTACGTCTCTCGATGTCTTTTTTTGTTTGTTTGTTTGTTTCATTTTTGTAAGCGAATGAATATCGTCGGCGGCGTCGGCGATTCCATGATTTTCCTTGCTGGTTGTTTTGTCGGTTATCGACCTAAGGGCCAGGTGGATAAGGAATGCATTCTAAACATTGTGGTCGTATCTCTCTATCTATGTATCTATCTATCCATCCATCTATCTGTGTAATGACTGACTCGTGTCGTGTATTCATTTATTCATTCATCGGTCGGTCGGTCGTCGCAAACCAATTTGCATGTGTGGGGAGTGGGGGGAGGGGGGAACAGGGAGGGAGGGAGAGGGGTTGGCCACCTCTATGCCTCCCTCCCTCCCTTCCCCTTTCCCCCCCCCCCCCCCCTCCCTCCCCCTCCCTCCCTGTTCCCCCCCTTCTTCCTCCCTCCCTTTTCCCCCCTCCCTCCCTTCCCTCCTTCCCTCCTCCCTGTTCCCCCTCCCTTCCCTTCTCCTCCCTTCTTCCCTCCCTCCCTCCCTGTTCCCCCCTCCCTTCCCTTCTCCCTTCCCTCCTTCCTCCCTCCCTTCCCTTCCCTCCTTCCTCCCTCCCTCCCTCCCTTCCCTCCTTCCCCCCTCCCTTCCCTTCTCCCTTCCCTCCTTCCTCCCTCCCTCCCTATCCCCACACTTGCATAGAGGTGGCCAACCCCTCTCCAAGTGTGGGGAGAGGGGGGAACAGGCCACCTCTATCATATTATCAATTGACTATGTGTTTGTTTGTTTGGCTTTTAGTATATAGGCAACAACAAACCACTGGTGTAGTTACGATGGTATAATGGCAATTGGGAGGGAGTGAGTGAATGAGTGACCTCTTTCCTTACTAGAGTGAGGTCTATTATTACTATTATTATCATTATTATTATTATTATGTCGCCGTTGTTTCTATCAAGCTTGAAGGAATTGCCCTTGGTTGATGAGTTAGTTGTCTTGGTACTTGTGTGTGTGTGTGTCTGCGTATATGCATGTGCATGCATGCCTGTCTCTCTTTATTTCATGTATGCATGCAGATAAGGTAAAACTCAATCAATCAATCAGTCAGTCAGAGTGCAAGTGTGATGGATAATACTTTGAATTGTTTGATTTGATTCGTAAGTGTATGTGTGGTGATCCGGAGAGAAGATGCGTGCTTGCTAGATTGATTGGTTGCTAGTTAGTTTGTTTGTTCGTTCGTTCGAGAAAACGCAAGTGGAATAGCCATTTTTCCTAGCTTTGCTTTGCCTTGCTTTGTTTGCTCTGTTTCGTTTCGTTTCCTTTGCGCGAGCTCTCATCAATTCTTGTATGTCTGTCTGTCTGTCTGCGTATGTGGTTGTATGTATGTGTATGTATGTTGGGACATGTGAGAAGAAGAAGAAATTCAAAAGACAGAGGATAGTAAATCAAGAAACAAGCCAACGTTTATTTGATCTCAGTATATGATAGGGGCAAAAACAAATGTAGGCAATAGTAGTATTAGTAGTAGTAGCAGTGTCGATGGTGTTAAGAATGTAACAAGCAGTAGCAATGATAATGAATAAGAGTGTAGGCCCATTTCATGTCAAGAGTCAAGGGGGGAGAAAGTGAGAAATGATACATGCATGTATGCATTTACAAGTGTAAAGTCGATTTATTACAAAAACTAAAACAAATGAATGAATGAATGAATGACTAGAAATGAATGGTTGGTTCGCTGTCTATGATGGGAGAGAGAAAGAGAGAGAGAGGGGGGGTGGGTGGTACGGAGTGGAAAAAAGGGGGGGGCAAGTGAAACAGAGAAAGAGATAGAAACAATCTATGTATGTATGTTGAATCAGACAGATATCCCTTGTAGCAAACTGTGCCTATCAATAATATTACGATACCTGGTGACACACAAAAGTGATTGATGAGGAAAATAGCCACTGAGTATGAGCACGAAGTAGTAATAATCATTGAATTTGATTTGGTAGAGGAAGATAAAAATGTACGTGCAAGAAAGAGAGAGAGAGAGAGAGGGAGGGAGGAAGAAGGACCACAGCCAGCCAGCCAGCCAGATAAGGAGGGGGAGGGATCGGGTTACAAACCGATCAGTAGTTAGCTAGTTATCAGTACCAACCCACTCACTCACTCTCTCATGAAAACACTCGAATTCCTCTCTCTCACAAACAAACTCACCAAAAATCAACACTAAAACAAACAGTCGAACCACACAAAAAGCCAACAAGAAGGAAAAAAGAAACAGAGACCAGTGCAAAACACGTAGAAAAAGAGCAAAAACGCAAACTCAAACGTCAAACAAAAAAAAACATACCAAACATCAACTAACTAAACAACAAAAACTGAGTCAAAAACAAAAACAAGCAAAAAACACCAAAAAACAATCTCACTCATCAGCAAACAAGACAATACAATACAATCCATTCCATTTCTCATTTCATATTTCATACACAAGCAACATTCAACTTGACTTTGCTCTTGCCTCGGTGAGGCCTACGCGCGCCCCGACCAGCCGTCGGACAAACAGAAATCGACCTTCTCCCCTATATCTCAAACAAATCTAGACCTTATTCACTAACCAGCTAAATCCAACAAACTACCAAACTGCCTCCGCTCAACTCTCGGACAAGTAGAAATGGACCTTCTCCACAATATCTCCACAATATAGTCTTTATTCACTTCACAAAAGGAGCTAAATCCAACAAACTACCCAACTGCTCTAGTTAGCACGACTAGTTTTGATGGAACACATCACACACACACCTTAGAGATGGCTGGCTGGCTGGCTGGCTGTTTCAATGCTTAGACACATACCAGTTCTTTAACGACTATCTTTTCTAGACTTGGCATGTTATTATGATATTTTGTAAATGCAGATGAAAATTTTCAGCTATTATAAAGACTCGCATATCTTTCACTAAATCATCCACGTTAAAGAACATGCTACCAAATTAACTTGATAGATGAAATAGCCAGACTTTGTCTATGAAAGAAAGCAAATGTGCACTTACATCAACTGAATATTTTTCACATTTTATCAAGAAAAAAAGATGCTAAATCATATGAAAAAGGACATCTTTATGAAAGCATACTATGCAAAACTGATATTGCTGTTGTGTTATGTTATTTATTTTTTATTTTTTTTATTTTATTATTATTTTTTTTTTCCACATGATATACATACAAGAGAAAGAGAAACATGAAAACTGACAAATTGTTGGAAGCATACCCTAGAAACCTTGTGTTCTTGCATTATATGTTATATTTTATTTATTTAATTGTGTGTGTGTTTGTTTTGTTTTTGTTTTTTTTTTTTTCTAAACATCATAGACATACAAAAAGATGACACAACATGAAAGCTGATAAGTCATTGAAAGCATAGTTACAATACATGGTTGCATTTTTTGTGCCTTATACAATGGAGTTTTTTTTTCTCATCACTATCACCATCATCATCATCATCATCATCATCATCATCATCATCATCATCATCATCATCATCATCATCATCATCATCATCATCATCATTATTTTCATTATTATCATTATAATAATCATTTCTTGTAGATATTTACACTAAACATTATTGTACAGTAATAATTGTATTTCATGGAAGAATTAAGTTTTTACATTATCCTCTGATGATTCTCACTGGTTATGTCATCCATGGTTCATAGATAAATAGACATAAACTCTCTCTCACACACACACACACACACACACACACACACAATTCTCATCTTTTTGCAGCTCTTCTTCTCTTTTTCTCCATAGGTGTGTGTGTAGATATAGATACAGATAGATAGATATATAGATAGTAAAACTAAAATACATTTAACATATATATCCTCAAGAGTTCAATCCATTTTGAACATTGTATTCTGTGATAATCTCTTTAAATCAATGTATTCTGTAATAATCATTGTAAGTTAAAGCAATGTTGGCACTTGTGCTCTTGTTTCATGCAGGCCTGTTTTCATTATCTG
>NW_028236072.1:35000-37305 GCF_977035675.1 Penaeus japonicus | reverse complement strand
TTTGCAATGAGCACAGAAAAAAGCCAGAAGACTGGAAAGAAAGTGAAAAAAATGAATATGCAGAAAGGAGACGTTGGAACACGCACAAAAAAAAAAAAAAAAAATCCTAGAGTGACGGAAAGAAGATTGAGAGAGTCGAAATTCACAAGCATCAATTTAGATTCATGAGAGGGAAGAGCAATATAGATGCAATACTGATAACCAGGCAATTACAAACGGGAAAATATCTAGAAGATAAACAAGACAAGTGTTATATGTTGAACAAAATAACAGTGGGATTAAAACACAATGATGAACTATGGGAGCTGCTACTCGATGACGACCTGGTCATCATTTCAGAGACAGAGTGGAAAGCCGTTGGAATTCTGAATAAAAGTATAGTCATCATTGCAGAGTAGGAAAGAGAAAAGGCGAAAGGAAGGATGATTACGCATCAGTGAAGAAGGAAGCAATGAAGCAAGCTGCAGGAGTAAGGTGCTTCGGAAGAGATAAAGACAAGATAAAGAGATGTTGCGAGGCGTGTGAGTGTGTACACACACACATATAAATATATAAATAAATAAATATAAAATATATAATCTATATATATATATATATATATATATAAATAAATACAGATATATGCTTATAATATATATAATTACACACCATATATTATATATATATTTACATATAAATCTTTATATACATATATATATATATATACATAATAATATATATCTAGATATATATATATCTATATATAAATTATATATATATATGTCTTAGTATATATAGATGTATATATATATAATATATATATATAAATATTATATATATATACATATATATATATAATATATATATATAGATATATATTATATATTAAATATATTATATATATATACGTTATAATATAATATATATATATTATATATAATAGATTTATTATTAAATATATATTATATATATACTCATTCACATATACATATACATGCATAAAACAAATACATATAATGTATATAAATGAAAATCATATAATAATACATATAAATCTATATAATATAGATATATATATATATATATAATATATAAATAATATTATATCTATCTATAATATAATATATATATATATATATATAGATATATATATAATGTTATATATATACATTATAATATAATATATATATATATAGATATATATATATTATATATATAATTAAATATATATTGTGCTGTGTGTAGAGTGTGTGTGTGTGGTGTGTGTGTGGTGTGTGTGTGTGTAAACATAGATAATATACATATATAAAATATATATATATATGTATAAATATTTATAATTTATAATATATATATATATATATATATATATTGATATATACAAACATTAAATATATATGTATACATACATATATATGTAGGTACATATATATATGTAAAATATATATATATATACATATATATATATATATATATATATATATATATATATAGAGAGAGAGAAGAGAGAGAGAGAGAGAGGAGTGAGAGAGATAGAGAGAGAGAAGATGAGAGAGAGATAGAGATACATACATACCTATTTATATATATATGAATATATATATATATATATATATATATATATATATATATATATATACATATACATATATATACATACATATATACATAAATATACATACGCATACTGATTTTACCGCATGTGAATGATCTATTGCGTTGAATAATGCAATGATCTCAGACTCCCACCCGTCCTTTCTTTCCCTAAGAATCTAAACACAAATGCTGCCTCGCAGATATTTCCACCAGGGGGATTATGACCCAATGCTCAGTCATGGCTCCTGCACTATTGACGTTGCTATGACTGTGGCTCATTGATTTTATTCTTGCAAATGATCGCAATAAAGTTTGTGGTATTTCAAGACTTTATGGTTAGAAATGCTAAATCATCTTTACTTTTTTTTCTTTTTTTTTTCTTTTTTTTTTTTTTTTATTATATATAGTTCCATCCGCCGGTTATGAAAGGATTTTGTAATCCATTGCTGTAATACTGCAATATGAATAGACTCTAAGAGGATTGCGTTTCCGAGAAGTCTACTGTTGCCAGAGTAGAATAAAGACTAACAAGAAAGGGTACATTAAATATATAACACGGCTTTACCAATGCTCTTTTCAATCTTACCAGGGAGAATAATGGGAAATGCTGAGATTAAGTGTTCTTACATATCCCCAACCCTTTTCTCTCTCTCACTCTCTTTCTGTTTTTTCCTCTCTCTCTCTCTGTCACTCTCTCTCTTTCTGTTTTTTCCTCTCTCTCTCTCTTTCT
>NW_028236072.1:25000-27500 GCF_977035675.1 Penaeus japonicus | reverse complement strand
AAGATTTGTTACTTGTATATTGGATGACTGCGTGTGTGTGCTAGAGTCATATATGCGTGTATATGCACACACACTCATCTATTGTGTTATCTATAAAGTGAGCCGGTAACATTTTGTGTGGAACTGTTATTGTAAAGACTATCAACTAAATAGTTCAGGACATTCAATTTTTGCTTCGCGTACTTTTAAACAATGCTAGTAACTGAAATGACAAAAGACACATTAAATGTTCACGAATTCCCGTGGCTCGAATGCATTCACGAATCAGTCTCTAAATAGGGCCTGAAAACCTCTCAGAAATAGACAATTTAATTCTGTTCAAATTAAAATTAAACCAAAATGTGTCTTCCCTATTTTAAAAGACTGTATTGTTAGATGTTAATCCGCATATCAACATGAATACGAGATGAGAAAATCGGGTCACATAACATGACTCATCAAAATTAACGCTTTTTGCTCAATTGTTTTTACAAAGCCATTCGTTGATTAAAAAAATGCAATTCAACAAAAGTAAAGTGAGGACATCAATCATTTATTTCAATTTCGATCAACATAAACACCAATCCTACAGCGAGCACGAATCATGACGCAAGCAAGCACGTGCATCCACTCGCCACGCC
Source organism: Penaeus japonicus (assembly GCF_977035675.1). Taxonomy (NCBI): domain Eukaryota; kingdom Metazoa; phylum Arthropoda; class Malacostraca; order Decapoda; family Penaeidae; genus Penaeus; species Penaeus japonicus. The sequence continues at coordinate 26,880 of NW_028236072.1, read as the reverse complement.
CACATCGCCGACGGGCCCTTCAGCGCCTCCCTCAGGGCACGTCACACCAACCCGGAGTCCAGACGCCGCCCCAGTTGGACGCTTCGCCCTCGGGGTCGTTGGGCGGCTCGTCCCGGGGCACCACGTTGGGCGTCTCCTCCAGCAGCAAAACCTCCAGCGCCATGGCCAGGGCGGGCTCGAACTCCACCAGGTTGACGGTTTCGTTCGGGTCATCTGAGGCGAGGAGGAGGGTGAGGGAGGGAGAGGGAGAGGGAGAGGGTGAGGGAGAGGGAGAGAGGGAGAAGGAGAGGTGGGAAGAGGGAGAGGGATAGAGAGAGAAGGAGAGGGAGAAGAAGTTGTGTGTGTGAGAGAGAGTAAGAGAGGGAAGGAGAGAGAGAGAAAGAGAGGGAAGGAGAGAGAGAGAAAGAGAGGGAAGGAGAGAGAGAGAAAGAGAGGGAAGGAGAGAGAGAGAAAGAGAGGGAAGGAGAGAGAGAGAAAGAGAGGGTAGGAGAGAGAGAGAAAGAGAGGGTAGGAGAGAGAGAGAGAGAGAGAGTGAGTGAGAGAGAGAGAGTGAGTGAGAGAGAGAGAGAGTGAGTGGAGAGGAAAGAGAGTGAGTGGAGAGAGAGACGGAGAGAGAGAGATGGAGAGAGAGAGCGAGAGAGTGAGAAGAGCAGAGGAGAGTGAGTGAGAGAGGAGAGAGAGTGAGTGAGAGAGAGAGAGAGAGAGAGAGAGGGAGAGAGAGAGAGAGAGTGAGGAAAGAGAAAGAGGTGAGAGAGAGAGAGAGAGAGAGGAGAGTGAGTGAGAGAGAGAGAGTTGAGAGTGAGAGAGAGAGAGAGAGAGAGAGAGAGAGAAAGAGAGTAGGAAGAGAGTGAGAGAGAGAGAGAGAGGAGAGATAGAGAGAGAGCAGAGAGAGAGGAGAGACAGAGAGAGAAAGAGAGAGAGAGTGAGAGAGAAAGAGAGAGATGGTGAGAGTGAGTGAGAAAGAGAGAGATGGTGAGAGTGAGTGAGAAAGAGAGAGATAGAGAGAGAGAGAGAGTGAGTGAGTGAGAGAGAGAGAAGTGAGTAGAGAGAAGAGGGAAGAAAGAGAGAGAAGGAGTGTGAGGGAGAAGAGAGAAGTGAGGAAAGAGAGGGAGTGTAGATGAGGCAGAGAGAGAGAGAAGGTAGATAGATAGATAGAGAGAGTGATGGAGCGAGCGAGAGAGAGAGAGAGAGATGGAGAGAAAAGGAGAGGAAATAGAGAAAGATGAGAGGTAGAAGAGATGGAGAAAGAAAGAGAGAGAGATGATGAGAGAAGAAGAGAGAGGAAGGAAAATAGATAAAAAAAATCATCCTTACCCTCTTCTAGGTTGAAACAGCAGTCCGCGTCCGGTTCGTCCCCTACGACGACGGAATCTCTGTCTTCGCCCATGACAGGACAAACTTGTGATTCCCTCAGTCTCTGCGCCGATTGGAAAGTCATATAAACCATCTCATTAATACTCATCAACAATGCACACACTCAAATTCTGCCATTACAGAAATTTGATAAGGAGACATAGGATAGAATAAAAAGACTATCGCGGCGAGTCTAGAGAGGAGCCAATCCAAACTGGACCTGAATGGCCCGAAGTGTGCCTTCCTCGTTACTCGTTGTTCGAGGTTGTAGATATGAAGGATGATCCGGGCAGGCGAGGCGACGGCGGGGTCCTTGAGGCCGCGTTCCCACTGGTTTGAAGCCATCGTGGGCGGCCAGGACGGGCCGCCCCGGCGAGGGCCAGGTGCGGTGTAGTGCCAGTCGGTGGGTGCAGGAGGCCGGAATGGACACGCGGCGTTCCTTGCAACGCGACTGTGGACGAATCCTGCCAGCCCGAGTGCCACCTTCCCACACCGAGCCCCTTGTTGCCCCCGAAGAGAGGCTGGTT
>NW_028236072.1:10000-12500 GCF_977035675.1 Penaeus japonicus | reverse complement strand
AGCGAAACTTTATTGAAGTATGTAATACGTCAATTATTCTATGATATCAGTTAATTAGCAAGGGAATTCTTGCTTGTTCTTTGTATGTTCATGAAGCCATTGTTGTGGACGTAATGCAATAACACGAACCCGGATCTCTTTGTATTTTAGAGAGAGAGAGAGAGAGAGAGAGAGAGAGAGAGAGAGAGAGAGAGAAAGAAAGAGAAAGAGAGAGAGAGAGAGAGAGACAGAAAGAAAGAGAGAGAAAGGGGGAGAAAGAGGGACAGAAAGAGAGAGAAAGAGAGAGAGAAATAGAAAGAGAGAGAGAGAGTGACAGAGGAAAAAATCAAAAAGAGAGAGAGAGAGTGTCAGAGAGAGAGAGGAAAAAACAGGAGATTTATTCGTTGGATTATGTTTTTTTTTTTTTTTTCTATCATGCAGTTCATTTTTTCCCTCTCTCTCTCTCTCTCTCTCTCTCTCTCTCTCTCTCTCTCTCTCTCTCTCTCTCTCTGTCTCTCTCTCTCTCTCTCTCTCTCTCTCTCTCTCTCTTTCTTTTGTCCGTTCGACAATCTATGTTCTCTTTGCCCTTTTCACTTCGTTTGTTTCTTTGTGATCCGTTCACTTGTCTTCGTATGTCTCTTTCAATGTTTCCGCCTTCTCTCCCTCTCTCATTCTTCCTCCTCCTCCTCTTCCTCTTTCATATACCCAGACCCACAAACACATACACGCATACAAACACACACATACACACACACACACACACACACACACAAACACACACATACACACACACACACACACACACACACACACACACACACACACACACACACACACACACACACACACACACACACATATATATATATATATATATATATATATATATATATATATATATATATATATATATATATACTTATATACATCTATAAAAAGGGATCCGACCTTTGGCTGCAACTTTAAAACCGTACTTGCCAAATAGAATAAACTTTAATCTCTTTCAAAATAGGTCACCCAGCCTCTCTCTCGCTCTCTCTCTCTTTCCAAGATTCCACGTATGAAGCTTATTCTAAAATTTGGAAATTTGAGAGATTACCCCATCACCCCATCTCCCCCCCCCCTGTTTGCAACGACGTGTCATGACACAACAACCAGGTGGTTCCTCCCAACATGCAGCAGCTGGTGAACACGGGCGTCCAGCTGGAGTAGAGTTACGAGAGAGAGTGAGCACCAACATCGAAAAAGATAGTTAATGTGAACTTTTATTTTTTATTAATTTTTTTATTTTTTTTTTATTTTTTTTTTTTTATCGGAAGTGTGATTTTTCTCAGCTCTGACACCCACTGGCCTGACGCTCGCTTGTCACTACTAGGACACGGTTTCGATTCCGAACTATGTCGAGCCTGTTTGACATTCAAAGGTAAAGACTTTGTATTTGTATTTTGTAAATACGTTTGACAGAATCTAAACCTAGTCTAAACATTTCAATAAAGTTTATTTGAAATCCTCTCGAGGCTGCATAATGAATATACTTGGCAACTTCCTTCAAAATGATAACATTTTAGATTGAAATACGATATCATGGACACTTTACCCGTTGTTCTAGACCTCTTTTGCTTCGTTGTCCCACTGGTTGAGAATCCCTGAATCATACCATGCATACATTCACACACACACATACACCCACACGCATGCACACTCCCAATCATTTGCCGGTAGATAAGATTTGTTACTTGTATATTGGATGACTGCGTGTGTGTGTTAGTGCCATATATGCGTGTATATGCACACACACTCATCTATTGTGTTATCTATAAAGTGAGCCGGTAACATTTTGTGTGGGACTGTTATTGTAAAGACTATCAACTAAATAGTTCAGGACATTCAATTTTTGCTTCGCGTACTTTTTAACAATGCTAGTAACTGAAATGACAAAAGACACATTAAATGTTCACTGAATTCCCGTGGCTCGAATGCATTCACGTATCAGTCTCTAAATAGGGTCTGAAAATAGACAATCTAATTCTGTTCAAATTAAAATCAAACCAAAATGTGTCATCCCTATTTTAAAAGACTGTATTGTTAGATGTTAATCCACATATCAACATGAATACGAGAAGAGAAAATCGGGTCACATAACATGACTCATCAAAATTAACGCTTTTTGCTCAATTGGTTTTTACTGAGCCATTCGTCGATTAAAAAAATGCAATTCAACAAAGCAAAGTGAGGATATCAATCATTTATTTCAATTTCGATCAACATAAACACCAATCCTACAGCGAGCACGAATCAGGACGCAAGCAAGCACGTGCATCCACTCGCCACGCCCACATCACCGACGTGCCCTCCAGCGCCTCCCTCAGGGGACGTCACACCAACCCGGAGTCCAGACGCCGCCCCAGTTGGACGCTTCGCCCTCGGGGTCGTTGGGCGGTTCGTCGCGGGGCACCACGTTGGGCGTCTCCTCCAGCAGCAAAACCTCCAGCGCCATGGCCAAGGCGGGCTCGAACTCCAC
>NW_028236070.1:0-10162 GCF_977035675.1 Penaeus japonicus | reverse complement strand
AAAGAAAACAACGGAGAGGCGACATACAATAAAAATGAAATTATCAAAGTAATAGAAGACTTCTATCGCAATCATACACTCAAACGACCAACAAATACGGAGACAACACAAAATTGAGTGTTTCCCAACATCACGGTAGATGAAGTCAATAGGGCACTAAAAAGATGAAAAGAGGAAAAACACCAGGAGTAGACGGCATCAGTGTCAGATTCTTATTCAGACGCAGAGTGATTGCGCAGTAAAGATGGCTATCTTTGTAACAGATGTCTAGACGTCGGTAAAATTTCCGAAGGCCTGGAAAAACGCAATAATAATTTTAATACACAAAAAGGGAGACACAAAAGACTTAAAGAATTACCGACCTATAAGCCTCCTCTCAGTAATCTATAAACTGTTCACAAAAATCATCACAGCCCTTACCACCGATACATTAGATTCAAAACAACCCAGGGAACAGGCAGGGTTCCGCAGTGGATTCTCAACTACAGATCATATCCACACACTAGCTCAAACAAGGGAGAAAACGAACGAATATAGGAAGCCCCTGTGTATGGCATTCGTAGATTATGAAAAGGCATTCGACTCGGTACAGATATCTGCAGTACTAGATGCAATTCGTAAACAAGGAGTAGAGGAAATATACTGCAGATTATTAGAGGATATATATATAGAGATGGTACAGCGACCGTCAAAATCCACGCAGAAACCAATAAAATACCAATAAAAAAGGGCGTTAGGCAGGGCGACACCATCTCACCGAAGCTATTTACAGCCTGCTTAGAGGAAGTATTCAAGAAGTTAGACTGGAAAGAGAGAGGGATTAAAATAGGGAAGGAGCACTTAAGCAATCTAAGATTTGCAGATGACATTGTTCTTTTCGGTGAGTCAGCAGATGAACTACAACAATTAATAAGCGATTTGAATAAGGAAAGTCTGAAGATTGGCCTTAAAATGAACATGAAAAAGACTAAAGTCATGTTCAACAGTCGAACCCCAGTTAAGCAAATACAAATACAAGGCGAGGTACTAGAAGCAGTGAACGAGTATGTATACCTAGGGCAACTCATTCAGTCAGTACATCCTGCGAAGCCGAGATAAAACGGCGAATCAGGCTAGGTTGGAGAGCCTTCGGTAAACATAGTAATATATTACGAAGTAATCTGCCACTATGTCTAAAGAGAAAGATTTTTGACCAATGCGTCCTCCCCGTCATGACATATGGATCAGAGACATGGACTACGACCAGGACACTCGAGAGGAAATTAGTAAGCGCCCAAAGAGGAATGGAAAGGCTTATGCTAGGAGTTAGCTTAAGAGACAAGAAAAGGGCCACATGGATCAGGCAAAAAACAAAAGTAGAGGATATACTCAAGATTATCAAAAAGAAAAAGTGGCAGTGGGCTGGACACATATATCGGAGGCAGGACAAAAGGTGGAAAAAGAAAACAACAGAATGGGTAATAGGCGACACAAAGAGACCAAGAGCAAGACTCAAGTGAACTAATGGCGGGATAAATAGCGAAATTCGCAGGAGTAAACTGGAATCATAGACACAAGAACCGAAAGACTGTAAAAGATAGAGAGAGAGGCCTACCGTCCTGCAGTGGATTGATATCTAGGCTGAGATGATGATGATGATTAGATTATATATACATATACTTACTCAAACACTACATAAATATATATATATATATAGATATATATAAATATATATCCTATATAAATAATATATAAGATATATATAAATACAAACATACACATACATAAATATAACACATACACCTGCATATATATACCAACTACATAAACTTACATATATATGTAATATATATAATATCTATAATATATATATAATATATATATATATATATATATATACATATATATATATATATATATATAGTATATATATATATATAATATATAAATTTATATATATATATATACATACACCACATACACATAACACATACAATTATATATACACATAAACATATATTTATACAAATGCACTACACAAAAACACCACACACACACACCACACACACACCACACACAACACACATCACACACACACACATATATAATATATATATATATATATAGATATATATATATAATATAATAATTTATATCTGTATATATATATACATACACATATACATACAATATATATATATATATATATATATAATATCTATAAGATATATATATTATATATATATATATAGATAATAATATATAGATATAATATATATATATATAATATATTTATATATATATATATATATATATATATATATATATATATATGATATAGTAATATATGCAAGAGACAGATTCCATATAATATATACTCATCCACATACCATACATATATATAAAAAACATATATATAGTATATATATATATAGATATATTATATATATATATATATATATATATATATATATATATATATATTTATATTTATATATAAATATATATATAATATATATATATATATATATAAATTTATACATACACATAACATACATACATAATATAAATATATATATATTATATATACATATATATATATATATAATATATATATATTTATATACATGCTTGCGGCACCAGCCTTAAGGCAACAAAGAGGAGGCTCGGAATAGTGAAAAAAACAAATGTATGCAGTAAGAAACCCAACGGAGAGGCGACATACAATAAAAATGAAATTATCAAAGTAATAGAAGACTTCTATCGCAATCTATACCACTCAAACGACCAACCACATACGGAGACAAACACAACAATTGGAGATGTTCCAAACATCACGGTAGATGAAGTAAATAGGGCACTAAAAAGCATGAAAAGAGGAAAAACACCAGGAGAAGACGGCATCAGTGTAGATCTTATTCAAGACGCAGGAGAGATTGCGGCAGTAAAGTTGGCCAGTCTTTGTAACAGATGTCTAGACGTCGGTAAAATTCCGAAGGCCTGGAAAAACGCAATAATAATTTTAATACACAAAAAGGGAGACACAAAAGACTTAAAGAATTACCGACCTATAAGCCTCCTCTCAGTAATCTATAAACTGTTCACAAAAATCATCACAGCCCGTACCACCGATACATTAGATTCAAAACAACCCAGGGAACAGGCAGGGTTCCGCAGTGGATTCTCAACTACAGATCATATCCACACACTAGCTCAAATAAGGGAGAAAACGAACGAATATAGGAAGCCCCTGTGTATGGCATTCGTAGATTATGAAAAGGCATTCGACTCGGTACAGATATCTGCAGTACTAGATGCAATTCGTAAACAAGGAGTAGAGGAAATATACTGCAGATTATTAGAGGATATATATATAGAGATGGTACAGCGACCGTCAAAATCCACGCAGAAACCAATAAAATACCAATAAAAAAGGGCGTTAGGCAGGGCGACACCATCTCACCGAAGCTATTTACAGCCTGCTTAGAGGAAGTATTCAAGAAGTTAGACTGGAAAGAGAGAGGGATTAAAATAGGGAAGGAGCACTTAAGCAATCTAAGATTTGCAGATGACATTGTTCTTTTCGGTGAGTCAGCAGATGAACTACAACAATTAATAAGCGATTTGAATAAGGAAAGTCTGAAGATTGGCCTTAAAATGAACATGAAAAAGACTAAAGTCATGTTCAACAGTCGAACCCCAGTTAAGCAAATACAAATACAAGGCGAGGTACTAGAAGCAGTGAACGAGTATGTATACCTAGGGCAACTCATTCAGTCGAGTACATCCTGCGAAGCCGAGATAAAACGGCGAATCAGGCTAGGTTGGAGTGCCTTCGGTAAACATAGTAATATATTACGAAGTAGTCTGCCACTATGTCTAAAGAGAAAGATTTTTGACCAATGCGTCCTCCCCGTCATGACATATGGATCAGAGACATGGACTACGACCAAGGCACTCAAGAGGAAATTAGTAAGCGCCCAAAGAGGAAAGGCTTATGCTAGGAGTTAGCTTAAGAGACAAGAAAAGGGCCACATGGATCAGGCAGCAAACAAAAGTAGAGGATATACTCAAGACCATCAAAAAGAAAAAGTGGCAGTGGGCTGGACACATATATCGGAGACAGGACAACAGGTGGACAAAGAAAACAACAGAATGGGTAATACACGACACAAAAAGACCCAGGGCAAGACCGATGACTAGTTGGCGGGATGAAATAGCAAAATTCGCAGGAGTAAACTGGAATCAAAGGACACAAGACCGGAATGACTGGAAAAGATAGAGAGAGGCCTACGTCCTGCAGTGGATTGATACAGGCTGATGATGATGATGATATATATATACATATATACATATACATACATACATATATATATATATATATATATATATATATATATATATATATATATATATATATATATGTGTGTGTGTGTGTACATTTATGATTTGCATATATGATTTCCATGTATATATATATATATTATATATATATATATATTATATATATATATATATTATATATTTTATATATATGTATTTTTATGATATACTTATGAATAGATAGTATATATATATACTTATCATATAAATATGATATATATATATATCATATCATAATAGTATATAACTATAATATATGTATGGGCAATATAGATAGATCGATATAAAGATATATTCAGATGTTTATTACATATATATATATCTATAAAGTGGTTAGTGAATATTAGGGTGTGTGAGTGTACCTTTGTTGCACACTATATATAGCAGTCAGTATACTATATATATATAATTTATATATGATTATATTATATCATAATATAATTGAATTATATATGATATTATATTTATACTATATTATATTAGTTTATATATTATATCTGGGATGTTATATAGTATCTATTTTATATATTATATAGATATATAGTATATATTATATGTATATATTATATAAGTATATGTAACACCATATCTTTATAGTCATATATATAATAGGATATGTATGAAAGTATTCTTGTCTATTCATATATATATATATATAGTCATATATATATATTATTAATATCTATATAGTAGTATATTATATATATTTATTATATTAATATATATGCATATATGTATATATATATATAATTATATTATAAGTATAGTATATAGATGCTTAGATCTGAAATATAGTGTATATATATATATATAGTATATATTATATATATATCTATTATATTATTATATATTATATAAATTTATATGTACATACAGAGAGAGATGCCACCCCCCCCCCCCCCCTGGACTAGCACGCGCCTGCAGAAGCCACGTCATCCGGGCCACCTCCTATTAGTTAGAAATGTGCCGATAGCTAACAAATACTCATTCACAGAAGCACGCAGAAATGAAGTATAAGTTTTGCTCACAAAATATAAAACTATAACTCACAATTTGTGTCAGCGTGCATTCGTGGAGTGATAGCCATCAGTGCCGCCCATCACCAGCCCGATGACCTCGAAGAGGCCCTCGCGCAGCAGAGACTTTTGGACCACTAGACTTATCCCCAGTGAGTGACCCAGATTGGACTATACCGGTGTCCAGAGAGAAACTCCATCGTCGCAATAGGGAGAGAAGGAAGGGGACTTGTGCGGCTACGTCTCCGTCTCGATAGCCTTCCGACCGATCCGAGAGCGGCGATTGGCAGGCGGCCAGCGTCCTTGAGGAAGCCTAACACATCATGCCAAAGGTGTTTCCAGAGGTTAATGCTGCAACTTGATTACCTTTTTGAAATAAACCTGAGACCTAATATCTCTTGACCCTTAGCCCCGACGCAATCTTTCACTCCATAAGTTTTGTTGATGTTGATTATATTATAACTGTATTTGTGTGTTGTTATTATTGATCATACTAATAAGTTCTACTTTATGCGTGGCGCCCATTTTTTATATATCTTAACATACTATAGTAATATATATATATAATAATACTTATAAAATATTATATATATATTATATATATATATAGTATAAATATATATTAGTATATTCTAGTATAATATAAATTTATATATATCAAATATAATAATATCGTATAATATATCTATAGTATATATTAACTAACATTGATTATTATCTATTTATTATCTATAACTATATATTTGTATTATAGTATATATATTTTATAATACTATATCAATAATCCTCTAGTCACATAATGCAATTAGCACCATCAATGCAATCATCATCTATTCTATCATCACGTCTAGCCTCATTCATTATCATCTGATCATAGTCATCCTCATCATAATCATCGATGATCATCATCATCTTCCATCAGTAAGTTAATAAATCCATAGTCCATTATCCATCAACCTCATCATTCTCTCAATCACCTCAACATTCAATCTTCCCCAAAATCCTCAACATCTATCAGATATCAAAATCATCTTAATCATTATCAATAAATCATCATCATTAAATAATCATAATCTTCAAAAATATATCATCATATATTATAATAAATCATCTTAAATCTCACTACCGCCAATGTATTATCTTGTTATTTTAATATTCATTACTCATAATCTGTAATCATTACACCATCATCTATAATCATCAACCATCATCATAAAACAACCATCCTTCGTAATTTACCTCATCTTCAGAATCGATCATATTAATCCATCCTCATCATTCGAATCAAAAAACTTAATCACTACCATATTCATATCATAATCATTAATAGTCATTTCCCATTGTAAAATCACTCATATACTAAAAGACCAATTGTCACCATAATCATCATTATCATCGTCATGCATCATATCAAAATCATCTATCAGCATCAGCTTACATATTTGGGTTTTTTCATCATTATCATTAATTCATCATACAAAAACATCAATATAATCTAACTTAATGATTATCATCAATAATCATCAATCATCATTATCATTGTCATTGGTATTCCTTATTCATTAATTTATTTTTATTTTCACATTCATCCTTATAATCATTTATAATTTTGATTATAATCATCTGTTTAGAAGTTTATGTTTGTTATTGTTATGATCTTCATTAACTTTTATCAGTGTCATTATTATTCATGAGTAATTGTTAAATCATCAGTCCGAGTATTATTGGTTTAGCCGTTATTAATGTTGCCTTATTATTCATTATGGCAAAATATTATTATTAAATTATTATGATCAAAAGTTTGTTTGTCATTATATTTTGTTTATCATATACTATCGATACCAATTAAGGAAGTTATTATAATTGTAATATTATAATTAGTGTTATGACGTATACTATACTATAATTAATATTATCATCATCTTTTCCCTGATATTATTTCATGAAAATAAATATCGTAAATGTGTAGGCCACTAAATTTGTAAAATTAAATTTGTTCTTTCTTTGTTATTAATAGATACGTTAGCTATAATAACCACGAAAGTTATTGTTTATAACTTGTCAAGATCAATTCATGTAAATATATATTTGATATAATCGGTGATTGATAAATGTCATAGATATACAATTTCCTACTCCATGACATCCAATGCCCAATCCATTCAGTCATCCGCTAAGGGACACATTGCAAAGCATCCGTCTTCCCCCATTTCCGCTGAAGAGCCATTGCTCAAATGGTGCCATTTTCCATCCAGACTTCCAATGCAAAGCTTGTGCGGCAGTTTCTCCCGAGCACAGCGCGAACCCGGACGCACTGAGGCGTACGTAGCTCGGTCAGGCTGTCGTGGTGTGGTAAAGGCGGGTCTAGTAGGCCTCCCGGAGTGACTGACGCGGTTCGCCGGGGGCTGGGCATGGGTGCGGGCACTTGGCGGCGTATTTGACGAAAGCGAAGGAAGATAGTGCGGGTCGGGCGATCGTCGTCAAAAATTATCGGAGGCCGAGCTCGGGGCTTCGAGGAGCTCCGTTTGGCCGTGAAGGACGACCACCACTACCAGGCTCTTCTCCCCGCTCTGTCCTCGCTCCCTGGGCGGCTGCCGGAGCTGAGAGTCCTTGGTGAGTACCTTGCTGGTGGTCATGATCAGGGAGCTTTCTCTCTCTCTCTCTCTTTATCTTTCTTTTTCTATCTTTCTCTCTCTCTCTCTCTCTCTCTCTCTCTCTCTCTCTCTCTCTCTCTCTCTCTCTCTCTCTCTCTCTTTCCGTTTCTCTCTCTCTCTGTCTCTCTCTCTCTCAAAAAAAAATGTATATATGTATAATGCATGAATAAAATCACACACACACACACACACACACACACGCACGCACGCACACACACACACACACACACACACACACACATATATATATATATATATATATATATATATATATATATATATGTAATATATATATATATATAATATATATATATATATATATATATATATATAATCAATTTGAAAAAATAACTAGATACAGTTATAACAAAAATAAATAAATTAATAAATAAAAAATAAAAAATAATGAGGTAAAATTTGTATTTCTATATTAAAATGCGTTACTGCATTCTACCAATTTTTTTTATATATATATATATGAATATATATATATATATATATATATATATATATATATATATATATATATATATATTCATATTCAGTATCAAATTACACTCAAAATTGTAAGAGATTAAAGCATTTCACGTGTATTGAGTATTATTATTCATATCATTATCATAATCATTATCATATTCAGTAGTATTAACATTATCATTAATATTATTATTATTATTGATATGAAGACTATTTTAAAAGCTGGGAAGATACACACATTATGTCTCTTCTTTAAGTGTAAGGGCATTTTGAATTAAGAAAATTAGAATATATCAATGATCAATGGCAGATAACAAGCAAAATTAAAAGAGACAAATACTTAATGTGCATTTATCATTATTATGATTTTTTATTTTATTATCATCACTAATGGCGATAGCAGTATTAATAGTAGTACTAATTTTAGTATAAATATTGTTCTGTAATCTTAGCCATCACACATATATATCATCACATTGCATGCAACACTAAAAGAGGCAAATGAAATTTATTGTATGTAATTGTTTTTATTATTATCACTATTATCATTACTATTATTATTGATAGTAGTGTTAGTAGTAGCATGATTATTATCATTACTGTTTTGATTATTTGTTAATATATTAGTAGTATATTATGTATAATGATATAGTATATAATATATATTATATTAAGATATTATTATTAATATATTGTTAATGTATTATTATTAATATAATTTTAATATATATAATGTATAATTATATAGTATATAATATATATTATATTATTATATTATTATTAATATGTTATTAATATAATATATTATTAATGATATATTAAAATACATTATCAATATATCATTAAATAGTAGCAGAATTATTATTACCGTATTATTATTACTAGTAGTAGTATAGTTATTTTTATCAATATTATTATTAGTAGTAGTATTTTCTATTTTATTAATAGTAGTAATAGTAGTAGCAGCATATATTACTGTTTTTTTATAATTAATACTAGCAGTAGTTTAATTATTTTTTATCAATATCATTATTATTTGTAGTATTTCTTTTTTCTTATAAATAATATTGTTCTGTAATCTTGGAAGACACTAATATATTAGTACATGTAAGGGAAATTCAAGTCAAACACAAAAATCAGTTCAGATTGTGAATTTACTTTCTTGCATCAATGATCAGACTTTGAGGTGATCTTCATAAAAGATCAAATCAGTTGCACACAAACTCGTCATGTCATCATGTTCTCAGTTGACATTTTTGCAGCCAAGACTATATACCACAAAACTTTTATTCATAATAATCTACAGATGATTTTTACAATACATTCAGAACATTATGACTGAGAGACTTTTAAAGGTTTTCATAAAAGTCGTAATTTTCTTTGCTATGTGGCCAATGTTGTTTTTCCATTTATATATATATATATATATATATATATATATATATATATATATATATATATATATGTATATATATATATATATATATATATATACATATAAATTATATTATATATATATATATATATATATATATATATATATATATATATATAAATATATATATATATATATAAATATATATATATATATATATATATATATATATATATATATATATATATATATTTATTAATTTATTCTTAGCTGCATAT
>NW_028236069.1:0-5457 GCF_977035675.1 Penaeus japonicus | reverse complement strand
TATAAAAAACACAAAAACGCACAAAAATTTATGGAAAAACTCTTAAATTGACAATTGGGCCCCTTTATACCCCGGCCCGTTTTTTAAAGGAAAGAAAAAGAAAATTTTAATTCAAAGAAAAAATGAAAAAAAATGGAAAGAAAGCAAAAAATTTTTTTTACTTTTTTTTTTTTTTTTTTACTTTTGCGATGCAAAAAAATTCCAAATACAAAAATAAAAATTTAAAGACAACGGATTAAAATTTTCCCTTTCTTTTCCTCCCCCTCCTCTTCCTCCTCCCCTCCTCTTCCCCCTCCCTTCCCCCCTCCTCCTCTACCTCCCCCCCTCTTCCCCTCCTCCCCTCCTACGCCAGAGTCCCTCCCCATCTCCCTACCCACACTCATCCCCGCCCGCACATCCGGGCCCAAAGGGACTCTCGTGCCCCTTTTTTTCCCGGACCCTTTGGAATCCGGGGAGAGCCTTTGGACGGCCCCGTCAGCACGCCCCGGGAAAAAGGGGGGTTGGCCCCCTTTTTGGTTTTTCGGGGGCAGGGGGCGACCCGGAAAGTTTAGAAAAATTTAATTTTAATTAAAAAAGATGCTTAAAAAATTTAAAAAGGGGAAAAGGAAGGGGAGAAGAGAGAGAGAGAGAAAGAGAGAGAGGAGAAATAAGAAAAAAGAAAAGAAAGAAAAAGAAGAGGAGGGATAGATAAAAGAAAGATAATTTATACAGATATAAAAAAGAGAGTTTAAATAAAACAAAAGGGATAGAATAAAAAAAGGGATAAATAGCGGGGTTTGGGATATAACGCTAAAAAATTAAATTTCAGACATTTTTCTACACATCTTTTTCACATCCCCCAAACCCCAAAAAAGACTTAAACCCTTGAAACCCTTTCATTGAGGGGAGGTCGGGGGAAGAAAAAGCAATATTGGATGAAAAAAAAGAAAAAATACAAGGGCCCAAATTTGCCCTCCCCGGGGCCAATTAGGGGGGGGAAAAAATAAAAAAATGCAGCAAAATCGCCCGACGAGAACGGGGGAGGGGACGGGGGATTTTTTCTCCTTGTCTTTTTTGGGGTCATTTCAGAACGGGGGGGGAGGGGGGGGGGGGGGGCGGGAGAGGGATAGGGTGGGGCCGGCATGTTTTGGGATACATTTAGATGAAAATATACACCCATACACTAAATATAAAAAGTTCGGGTGTGGGGTGGTGTGGTGTGTGTTGTGTTGGTGTGTTGTTGTGTGTTTTCATTTATATTTTTATTTATAAATAATTATTTTATATTTTATAAAATTTATTTATATAATACAATATATATATTTTAAAATATTTATGTGTGTGTGGGTGTGTGTTTGGTTGTGTGTGCTTGTGTGTTTGTTTTGTGTTGGGGGTTGTGTTTTGGTAATGCAAAAAATTCCCATATATAAATATATTTGAAAATAATAGATAGAAGTTTATTTTATAAAATAAAAAATATAATAAAATAAAATATAGATATATTTTTTTTTATATATAAGAGGGGAGAGAAGGGGATGAGAGAGGGAGGGGGGGAGAGAGAGAGAGAGAAGAGAGAAATAGAAGGGGAGAAGGGAAGGAAAATATAGAAAAAGTTTTAAAAAATATTATGTGTGTGTTTTTTTAAATTTTAAAATTTAAATATGTGTGTGTGTGTGTTTTGTGTTGTGTGTGTGTGTGTGTTTGTGTGGGGGTTTTAAATGTATTTTTTTTTTTATATAAATATAATATATAAAATTATATATAAAATAATAAACATAAAATTTATAAAATATATAATATAGAAAGAGAGAGAAAAGGGAGAGAGAAAGAAAGGGGGAAAGGGGAAAAAGAAGAAAAGGTGAGAAGGAAAAAGAAGAGAGAGAGGGGAAAATTTAAGAAGAGATGGATAATAGATATGGGACAAAATTAAAATAGATATATATAGGGTTTGGTTTTTATTTTTGTATTTATGTAAGTTGCATAAAAAATTTAAAAATTTTATTATAATATAAAATATATAATTTAAATAATATTTTATTTTATATAAAATATATAAATTTAAATAAAAACTTAAACAGAAAACCCTGCTGCCCCTTTACATTTTCCTAAAGGGGAAGGGAAATGAAACAAAGCCTAAAAAAAAAAAAAATCATTACGAATTCTAAAAACGAAGGAAAAAATACCCACGCAAAAAAAAAAAGGGCTTGTGGGGGGGAGGGGGGGGGGGGGGGGGGTCGATCCCCCTTAAAAGAAAAGGAAAAGTACCCTTGAGGGCAGATACTCGGGCCAACAGAGGAATTTTCACTGAAGTAAAGGGAAAAATTTGGCCCCGCGAAGACTTTGAAGAACCCAATTGGAGAGAGAGATTTTTGACCAATGGGGGGGAAAAATCGTGGGCTTTTTGTGTACTTTTTTTGTAGTTTAACATGCTTTTGGGGTGTGTGTGCGTTATACATTATATTTATTTATCATTTTATTGGGTATTATGTAATAAATATATAGATAAAAAGGGATAGAAATTAGAAAATTTGGATGGGAATATATAAAAATAGATAGATAGATAGTTTAGATAGATGGAGGGTATAAAATTTTAAAATAAATAGATAGATAGATAGATAGAAAAATTTAAAGGGAGGGATGGATAATAGAAAAAATAGTAGATAGTTTAATTAAAATAGATAGAAAAATTGATAGATAGAAAATTAGATAAACATATAATAGACATTGTGTGGGGTCAATAATCTATCTTTCTACTATCTAGGTAGTATATTTTTTAAAACAAACACTTTATTATAATAGATGATAGATAGAAAATAAATAAAAAATTTAAAATATAGATATAGATAGAATGTGTGTGTATGTGTGTGTGTGTTTTAATACAAAATTAAAATATATATATATATATATTATATATATAAAATTAAAAAATTTTATAAAAAAAAATATAAAATTTTATAGACAGTTAGGGTAAATAAAAAAAAGGATAGTAGATAATAGCCACCCAAACGTACTCAAAAAAAAACACATTTTTAAAAATTATTTTCCTCTTTTTTTTAAAGCTATTTCTCTCCCCAAAGGACTTTCTCATGGGGGAGAATTTTATATGTCCTGCTTTCATGTCGGGGTTAACCACATGCGAAAAATTTAATAAACTACAAGAAGCGTAACAAAGTGTGCTTTGTTTTTTTGAGGCAGAAGAAAGGAAGGGGGGGGAAGGGGGGGGAAAGAAAGGAGGGGGAGAGAAAAAAAGAGAGAGGGGGGAGGAGGAAGAGGAGAGGAGGGAGAGAGAAAGGAGAGAGAGGGGAAAGGGGGAAGAGAGAGATGAACAGGGAGGGGGGGAAGGAGTTGGGAGAAAAAAAGAGAGAGAGTAAAGGGGAGAGAGAAAAAAAAATATATTATATATATAATGCATATATTTAAAATTTATATTTATTCTATTTTTTTATATATTTTACAAAAAATTAATTTAAAATATTTAAATATTTTTTAAATTTATTTTATATATACAAAATGTATTTATAAATATATAAAATTTTATATATTAATTTTTAATATATATATTATATATATATTGTGTTTTATAAAAAATTTATATATATTAAATATATAAAAATATTATAATATATACATATATATATATTATATAAAAAATTTAAAATATAAATATATGTTAAAATATAAATTTTACATATATATATATATATATAAAATAATATATAATATATAAAAATAAATATATTTTTATATATAAAACATATATATTTTATATATATATAAATAAAATATATATATAAAATAAATATATACTGTATGTATGTATGTATAAAATTATTTTTTTTTTATTTTTTTTTTAATTTATTTTTAAAATAATTTTTTTATATAATATTTTTAAAATTATATATATAAAATTTTAATATATATATATATATATATTTTACATGTTTGTATTTTAAATTATATTATATTTTAAATATATATAAATATTATATATTTTTATATACATACATTTTAAAATTGCATATACTTTATATTTTATATTTTTAAATTTTAATATATATATTTTAAAAAAATTTTTAATATATATAATATTTTTTTTATAATATATTTTATAAAAGAATTATTTATATATAAATATAAAAAAAGAGAAAAAAGAAAAAGGAGAGAGAGAGAGAGAGAAAGGGGAGAGGGGGAAAAGAGAGAGAGAGATGGGGGAGAGAAGAGAGAAGGAGAGGAAAGAGGAGGGAGAAAGAAAAAGAGAGAGGGGGGGGGGAGAGAGAAGAAGAGAGGGGGGGGGGAGATAGAGAAGGGGAGAAAGGGGGAAAGGAAAAGGGGGAAGAGAGAGAGGGGAGAGAAGAAGAAAGAGAGATAAGGGGGGGGGGGGGGGGGGGAAGGAAAAGAAAAGAAAAGGGGGGGGGAGGGGAGGAAAGAGAATAAAGGAGAGAGGAGGGAGGAGAAAAGAAAAAGAGAGAGGAGGGGGGGGGGGAGAAGAGAGAGGGGAGAGGGGAGAGGGGGAGAGAGAGAGAGAGAAAGGAAAAGGGGAGAAGAGAAGAGAAGAAAAAAAAGAGAGGGGGGGAGAGAGGGGGGAAAAGAGAAAGAAAAAAAAGAAAGCAAGGGGGAAAAAGGAAAAGAGGGGAAAAAAGGAGAGTGAGAGAGAGAGAGATTAGGGGAGAGAGGGGAGTTAGAAAAAGAAGAGAGAGAGGGAGAGAGATAAAAAGGAGAGAGAGGGGAAAAAGGAGAGAGAGAGAAGAAGAGAGAGAGAGAGAGGGAGGGAGATAGTGAGACAGAGAGAAAGAAAGAAAGAAAGCAAGAGAGAGAGAGAGAGAGAGAGAGAGAGAGAGAGAGAGAGAGAGAGAGAGAGAGAACCTGCGTACGCGTGTTTAACAGCCATTGAATGGAGGGCCTCACGAAGGAGAGATCCGCCGCCAGAGAGGCATTACCAGCACGGCCATGCGTTCCTCCGCAATCAAAGAGCCAAAGAAAAGAATGATATTGAATGACCGCCTTTCATCCGATTGGGGGAGGCGGGGGCGACCGAATCACTGGCCCCCGACCCAACCGGGAAAGTTTTTTGCAGCGCCTCTTTAAAATTTTGCGCCCCGCTAGAGATCAGCAGCAAGGGGGGAAAGGAAGGCAGAGGAGAGGGGAAAACACAAGGGGGAATTTACTCGTTGAAGGGCCCGGAAGGAGCGTGGCTGAGGATGTGTGCGTTGGGTTTTTTTTTTTGGGGGTTGGGGGGGGTCTGTGGTTTCGCTCAGGGGGCCCAATTGAGCAGGGGACGAGAAATTATGCAAAAGAAACAATTTAAAAAAATTGAGATTTAAATATTCACCCCTATCTTTTTATAATAATTTTAATATATATATTTTATATATATATAATTTTTTTTATATATATATAAAAATTTTTATATAAAATAATATTTTTTTGTATGTGTGTGTGTGTGTGTTTTAATAAATAAATATATATTTTAAAATTATA
>NW_028236068.1:2500-5000 GCF_977035675.1 Penaeus japonicus | reverse complement strand
GTAAAACCTCGCTATCACTGCTCTGCTAGGAGCAAATAGGAAATTTCCATGACGGTTGTAAAGCGTCTGACTAAACAATGTTTTTAGGGGGTTGTGGGGTCTACTGGATACTGGGTCTGTCAGTCTGACGGCTCGGGTTCGAGTCCCGGTCAGGGAGGTAAAATTTTTATTTCTATATTAAAATGCATTACTGCATTCTACCAATTTTATATATAAATATATAAATATATATATATATATATATATATATATATATATATATATATATATATATATATATATACATATTCAGTATCAAATTACACTCAAAACTGTGAGAGATTAATGCATTTCTCGTGTATTGAGTATTATTATTCATATCGTTATCATAATCATTATCATATTCAGTAGTATGAACATTATCATTAATATTATTATTATTATTGATATGAAGACTATTTTAAAAGCTGGGAAGATACACACATTATGTCTCTTCTTTAAGTGTAAGGGCATTTTGAATTAAGAAAATTAGAATATATCAATGACCAATGGCAGATAACAAACAAAATTAAAAGAGACAAATATTAACATGCATTTATTATTATTATGATTTTTTATTTTATTATCATCACTAATGCCGATAGCAGTATTAATAGTAATACTAATTTTAGTATAAATATTGCTCTGTAAGGTTAGCCATCACACATATATATCATCACATTGCATGCAACACTAAAAGAGGCAAATGAAATTTATTGTATGTAATTGTTTTTATTATTATCACTATTATCATTACTATTATTATTGATAGTAGTAATAGTAGTGTTAGTAGTAGCATGATTATTATCATTACTGTTTTGATTATATGTTAATATATTAGTAGTATATTATGTATAATGATATAGTATATAATGTATATTATATTAATATATTATTATTAATATATTGTTAATATATTATTAATATATCATTAATATATTATTGATATATTAATAACATATTGTATTATTATTCATGTTATTAATATAATATTTTGTTAATATATTGTTAATATTAAAATACATTATTAATATACTATGAAATAGTAGCAGAATTATTATTTCTATATCATTATTACTAGTAGTAGTATAATTATTCTTATCAGTAATAGTATTTCTTATTTTATTAATAGTAGTAATAGTAGTAGGAGCATAATTATTATTATTACTGTTTTTTATCATTAATACTAGTAGTAGTATAATTATTCTTATCAATATCATTATTATTAGTAGTTTTTTTTTTTTTTTTTTCTTATAAAAAATATTGTTCTGTAAGCTTGGAAGACACACACATATATTAGTACGTGTAAGGAAATTTTAAGTCAAACCCAAAAATCAGTTCAGATTGTGAATTTACTTTCTTCATAAAAAGTCAAATCAATTACACACAAGCTTGTTATGTTATGTTCTCAGTTGACATTTTTGCAGCCAAGACTATATACCATAAAGTTTTTATTCATAATAATCTACAGATGACTTTTCCAATATATTCAGAACATTATGACTGAGAGACTTTTAAAGGTTTGCATAAAAGATGGCATTTTCTTTGCTATATGGCCAATGTTATATTCCCACTTTTCTTATATATATATATATATATATATATATATATATATATATATATATATATATATATATATATATATATATGTATGTATATAATTCTTAGCTGCATCATTTGTTGAGATTGAAGTATTTATATGTGATTTACCCTGGTTTGCATTGAGATATTGTGTATATGTATATATATATATATATATATATATATATATATATATATATATATATATATATATGTGTGTGTGTGTGTGTGTGTGTGTGTGTGTGTGTGTGTGTGTATCATATATTGTACATCTTAGTCAGCTGAAATTACACAAATAATAAATAATATATAATATGGAATTGACTGTCATTTAGTTACACATCATTTTTCAGCCTTGTAATTTATTAAACTATACACATTATAGTTATATGATAAATCAAATTATAAATACATATATTCATCTGAATATACATGTAGATGTTTTTTGTGTGTCCATGTTAGCCAATGTATATATTGAAATTAAATGAATAAAGAAGATAAAGGGAAAGGAAATATATTATGATGTATTCTTTCAAATATATAAAGTTAACTTATATCATAGTGAAATAATGGAGATGTGAAACTCTTTCAGAAAAAATGAATACGGGAACCGTTATCTGGGATAAGATCCTATGAAGTGACATTGTGCCTTCCACACTTTTCTCCTTGGCTAAGTTCAACAAACTCTTGTTATAATTGACCATAAAAATAGGGATTGCAATGCTTCCTCAAATAACAATGAGACACCAAGGAGTTTGATAACATTTATTTTGACAGAATACAGCAGGTCAAAGTTTGCTTGCCTTAGCCAGAGCACTTAGGACAAGGTCTGCAATTATTGCTCGACAACATGCCACTATTGATTGGGCGTTAAATTGCAAATCTCTGCAAGGTATATATG
>NW_028236067.1:0-8423 GCF_977035675.1 Penaeus japonicus | reverse complement strand
GGATGGATGGATGGATGGATGAGGGCAGGCTGAGAGAGGAAAGAGGAAAAAGGAGGCAAGAGAAGAGACGAGACGAGACGAGATGAGACGAGAAGAAGAAAGGGGGAAATGCATAGAGGAAAATAGAACAGAACAGAATAAGAGAAGAAAAGAGAAGAAGAGAAGAATGATATGATGAGATAAGAATAAGAAAGAAGGAGAAATGCATAAAGGAAAATATAATAGAAAAGAAAGAGAAGAGAATAAGAAAGGAGAAATACATAGAGGAAAACAGAAGAGGAGAGAAAGGAGGAGAGGAAGAGTCAGAGCGAAACAAAGCATAAAGAGAGGGAGGCAGAGGAGAGGAAAAGAAGGAGAGAAGAGAGAGCGAGAGACTGAGAATGAGAGGGAGAGAGAGAGAGAGAATCAAAGCGAAACAAGCATAAAAAGAGAAAGGCAGAGAGAGAGAGAAAGAAGGAGAGAGAGAGAGAGAGAGAGAGAGAGAGAGAGAAGAAAGAAAGAAAGAAAAACAAAGAAAAGAAAAGAAAGAAAAGAAAGAAAGAAAGAAAAGAAAAGAAAAGAAAAGAAAGAAAGAAAGAAAGAAAGAGAGAGAATCAAAGCGAAACAAAACATAAAAAGAGAGAGATAGAGAGAGAATAAATAAAATAAATGCGAACTCCAAGGAGAAGGAAGAAAGGAAGAACAAGAAAAAGACGAAGGAAGGAACGAAGGAAGGAAGGAAGGAAGGGAGAGAGAGGGAGGGAAGGGAGGAGACGAGATGAGCCGAGACGAGACGAGACGACACGAGAGAGACGAGACAAGAGAGATATGATATGATATGATTGATATGATATGATATGATATGATAGATATGATATGATATGATATGATACGATACGATACGATACGTTTGATACGATACGATTTGATATATGATATGATATGATATGATATGATATGATATATGATATGATGATAATAAGAAAGTGAGAAATGCATAAAGAAAAATACAATAGAAAAGAAGAGAAGAGAATAAGAAAGGGAGAAATACATAAAGGAAAACAGAAGAGAAGAGAAGGGAAGAAAAGAGGAGGAAGAGGAAGAAGAGAGGAGAAAAGAATAAGAGTAATAAGAAGAAGAAGGGAGAAATACATTGCGGGAAAAAAAATACTACATAAGAAAATATCGAAGGAGTTGACAAACGACACAGGAACATGGCGAATGAAATACATACCATACTTGCTGTAAATTCACTTTCTCTCAATAATAAAATAAATACAGTAAAATGGATGTGTACTCACCTATCGAAAAGAGACCCTGCCATTGCCGAGTTGAAATTGCTTGAAGATCGGAATTGCTCTATGTTACTAAGATGGATTATCAGTTCAGAGTTCACAACGCACAAACAGTAATTTTCTTTCTTTTCATTATTTCAATCGCACCGCACAATTTACACTTTTTCTAATTTTCGCACCAGTACTGTGTTCACTCTGATAGATTCTGACTTCCTCTATAGCCCGGTATGACTGCAAGAGAAAAAGAAAACACACAAGATTTGGAAATAGAGGGGGAAATGGGGAACAGCAACCTCACAATATGCTATAACACATGTATTCACATAGAGCAGAATAACAAAAATTCCATACCACACCTCTAATCACATGCCTGGCATTAGAGAACATGTACAACAAATAAGAGCAAACGGCAGCACACAAACCACCGACTATGTATATAATATATGTATATATATATATATATATAAATATAACTATAATATTATATATATATATATATATACTGTAATTAGGGAGTAATGTATCCCACACATCCATCCGTACACACATCAAGTCCCCCCCACCACCCCCCCCCCCTACATATAGGAGCGAGTATGTTAAGAGACAATATAAGATGATTTTTAGGTAACAACACAGGACACAGCGCAAATAAACAAGCGAATAAATACAACCCTATACTGGACATCACAAATCAACGATGAATAGTAACACATACGCAGACATACGCCTCCTCCATGCCACATCTGCTTCCACATCTACATCACGTACGTAACAAAGCGACGAAGAGTTCGCGTGCAACAAAGAAACGTGAATAAACACCGGACACACCAAATGAAACTCTACAATATACATATTCCATAAAAAAATTCAATCACCCACCAAACCCAGGCAAGGCATCCAATCGCTTCTGCATCCATATACGCGGTGTACAAAGGAGGTTCACAGAGACAACGAAGACACTTGGACCAACAACAAGACATAGGAGGGGGGCAACACTATGAAATTAACAAATACATAATTGCATGCCTTGACTCACATACATACTTCCACATCTCAGCCACTACAACAAAACAGAAAAAAAAATTCGGAACAGTAACAGAAAGCACATCTATATGTATTTATAGCTGAGAACAAATGAGAGAGCAAGCAGAAAAGTAAGAACACAGAGGTTTTAGTGGAATAGGAGAGAAAAATGAAAGTACAGAAACATGATACAAGCCGAAAGGTAGACGAAAACAGAACAACAACGGACAAGAAGAAGAAAGAAGAGGGAAGAGGAAACGGAGAGGAGGCGATGACGAGAGCCTACGGGAGAGATGGGATCGGGAGAGAGAGGGAGGGAGGGAGGGGAGGGATTGAGGGAGACCGAGGAGATATGCTGAGAGATTCAAGCGAAACAAAGATTAAGATGAGAGGCAAGGGAGGAGGAGAGGGAAAAGGACGAAGAGATGAGAAGAGAGAGAGAGAGAAGGAGAAGTGGAAAGAGTTGAGACGAGAGAGAGAGGTCGGGAGGAGCAGTACGTGATCAGAAGAGAACGAGAGAGAGAAGACAGATAGGAGAGAGAGAGGAGAGAGAATCAAAGCCGATACAAACACATTAAAAGAAGATAAGTGAGAGAGGTGAAAAAAGAAGAGAAGGAGTAGAGAGGGCAATAATAATAAATAATAATAATAATATAATAATAATAATAATAATAATATAATAAGAGAGGTGTCAGAGCGAAACAAAGCATAAAAAGGGGAAAAGAAGGAGAGAAAGAGAAGGGAAGAGAGAGAGAGAAAGAGAAGAGAGAGATCAAAGCGAAACAAAACATTAAAGAGAGGGGATGAAGAATAGAAGAGAAGAAGAAGAAGGAGAGGAAGAAGGAAGAAGAGAGAAGAAAGAAGAAGAGAGAATGAAGAAGAAGAAGTAGAAGACGAAGAAGAAGAAGGAGAAGAAGAAGAAGAAGAGGAGAGAGAAGTCAGAGCGAACAAAGCATAAAGAGATGAGATGCACGTCGAGTAAGAGGAAAGAGGAGAGAGATTGAGTTGAGAGAGAAGTCGAGTAGAATTGATGGACGTAGATGAGATGAGTGAGATGATGATATGAGAGAGGGAGAAGTGTTTTTAGAGGATTTGTGAGACTGAGTAGAGACGAGGAAGATGGATCTGATGAGAGCAGAGAGAGCCAGATAGGGGGGTGGAGGGAGAGCGAGAGAGAGAGGAGGAGAACAAAGCGAAACAAAAGCATAAAACAGTGTGAGATGGAGAGAAGGAAAAGATTTGATGGTTCCGACCAGGGCGAAGGCGGATCAGAGAGACGACGGAAGAGAGAGAGGACATCCAAAGCGAAACAAAAAAAAAAAGAGCAGAGAGAGCCGAGACGAGAGAGAGAGAAGACGAGATGCCCATGATGCGAATAAGAGAATTTGAGGAGAGATTTGAGATTTGAAGTGGGAGCAGGAGAGAATGAGAGAGAGAGAGGATAGAAGACAAAGGGGCCGGGGGGAGAAAGACGATGATTAGAGAGAGAGAGAAGGAGAGGAGAGATGGGGGGCGGGGGGTGGGGGAAGGAAACAGACAGAACATGTACAGGTCAACAGGCCAGTAGGAAGAAATGGCGGAGGAGATAAGAGAGATAATTAGAGGTAAGAGGAAAAAAAAAAGTACCATGAAAATAAAAATGATAGATGAAATAGCAGAAAGGACAAAAAGAAAGAATCATGTAAATAAAAGATTAGATCCGTAATGATAATACAAAAAGAGAAGAAGACGAAAGGGCGGAGCAGACATTGAAAGGCGTAGAATGATATATAATATGCGTAGAACAATAACAAAAATTCTAAGATAAAAGGGGCAGCAGAGAGCAATCTACATTGTACGATAATCATTGTTCCTACCACGTAATATCAACCATGTTAGATGAACAACAATCAAATGTATATGAAAATAGGGCGGAAGCAGAAACAATAAGTGCCTTACTATGAAATATACAATGTAGTTAACCTTCTGTGAGAGGATGTAGAGAGAATTCGTTATGATGCAAGCACTAATAGAGTAATTTCTTATCGGACACAATCTGATTCATCGCAGTGAGATCGCATCGTGAGATAGCTGAAGCAGCATAGACTGTCCTTGCTGACGAGTGTGCAGGACACGTTGTGGAGGCTGAGCGGCTTGAACTTTCCAGGAAGGAGGAGAGGGCGAGGAGTGAAAGGTCGGTAGGAGAGAATAAGCAGAATTAAGACCAGGCAAACACGCAAAGGCAAAGAGATAGAAGCGAAGGAGATGATGATGAATTGTTGATCGAGGAGGGGCGAGGAAGAGAACAACGAGAATTGAGGAGAGGGAAGAGTGGGAGAGGCTAATGAGAATAGAATAGAAGACAGCAGATACATAAACCAGAGAGTGTGGTATGTGTGTGTGTGCTGTGTTTGTAAAAGATTGACCGAGAGAGAGTGGAGAGTAGAGATGAGTACGAGAGGTAGTGGTTAGTGAAGGAAGGAGTGGAGATACAATTGAGAGGTATTGTGCCGTGGTGTGAAATCGTAAGGTAAGAGTTGAGAGAGGACTAAGAGAGTGAGAGAATGTAGAGAGAGAGAGAGAGAGGAGAGAGAGAGAGAGAGAGAGAGAGAGAGAGAGAGAGAGAGAGAGGAGGGAAGGAAGGAGTGAAGATACAAGAGAGGTGTGGTGGTGAGAGAGAAGAGAGAGAGAGAGGGAGGGAGAGAGAGAGGAGAGATAGAGAGAGATAGAGATAGAGAGTGAGGAGAGGAGGGAGGGAGGGAGGAAGGGGAGGGGAGGGGGGAGGGAGTGAGTGGATGGGAGGGAGGGAGGGGGGGGGGGGGGGGGGGAGGAAAGGAGGGAAAGAGGGAAAGAGGGAGGGAGAGCGAGAGCAAGAGCGAGAGCGAGAGCGAGAGCAAGAGCGAGAGCAAGAGCAAGAGCGAGAGGGAGGTGAAAATGTTTACACACAGATAAGATAAGGGGGAACGAGGGTCTGCACACTCAATTCGGAGTGTTGGATGTATGTCACATGCACACATAATATTAATAATGCAATTACAAATCGAATAATGATATACCATAAAAGAGCATACTGTTAAAACACACACACGGAAATTATGTATTAACAAATCTTATGTGTTATACTTTGCTGTAGTGATAACATGAATTGCCAATTTAAGTGTTCAAACATAAATACATTTTGTATCATAGCAATATGTACATTTGGTATATACATTATATATATATATATATTATATATATATATATATATATATATATATATACAGACATATACTAACGTATATATGTACATATACGCACATATATATGTACATATATGTGTTATATATGTGTGTGTGTGTGTTATACAAGACAAGAGGGACCAACTAAACACGATATGACCTCAAGTTCCGCAATGCACTTCTGTGACATTATATGACCTCTGTAAGTTCGGTGTGATCTGTGTGTGTGTGTGTGTGTGTGTGTGTGTGTGTGTGTGTGTGTGTGTGTGTGTGTGTGTGTGTGTGTGTGTGTGTGTGTGTGTGTGGTGTGTGTGTGTGTATGTTTGTATGATTTATTATTATTATATTATATATATATATATATATATATATATATTATATATATATATATATAATAATACATACACACAACACACACAATATATATGTATATATATAACAATACTTAAATTCATCAAACATTAAATGATTTGTAAAAAACATATATCTGATTATCTCAGGCTTCTTCACCGAGTCCTAGAAATGAGACATTCTGCCTCCAGCAGCATATCCCCCTCTCGCATTAACAGCCCAACGAGGGAGTTAGCAAACACAAACA
This sequence comes from Penaeus japonicus, assembly GCF_977035675.1. Classification (NCBI taxonomy): domain Eukaryota; kingdom Metazoa; phylum Arthropoda; class Malacostraca; order Decapoda; family Penaeidae; genus Penaeus; species Penaeus japonicus. Next base: position 2,328 of record NW_028236067.1, on the reverse strand, counting down.
AGCGTATCCCCGGTTAAGGTAGTTTAAGCACCAATTCGGTAGTTAAAGGTCTTCCAGGTTGAAAATAACAAACGGAATACCGCACACTCACGCATACGGACGTACACATGCACACATGCACGCACGTACACATGCACGCTCGCACGCACACAATCACGCACGCGCTAGCTCACGTACCGTTTGAAAGATGCTTCTACTTTGATGAAATTATAGTTGATATTAATTTAATACATTCCATGACCCTGGTGTTTATCCTGTTTTTTTTTCTATCTATCTATCTATCTATCTATCTATCTATCTATCTATCTATCTATCTATATTTTCTGTTTAACCGATTCTCTTGACTTATATGTAAACGATCAGTTGTATTGCATCTAAACCTTAATTATGTTACATCTATATCTATATGTATCATATCTATGCCTAGCACATTTTATACTCACCACCTCCGGTATCCGAGATCAAGAGAGAAATAGTGCACCAAGAGTGTGGAGACCATACTGAAGGAAGCCCGTCGGGTCAAATAGGGTCTCGGTAGAAAAGTGAATTTCGAAGTAGAATATATATGAGACTAACACTAGCAAGGATGGATGGATGGATGGATGGATGAGATGGATGGATGGATGGAATGGAGTGGGGTGGATGAATGGATGAGGGCAGGCTGAGAGAGGAAAGAGGAAAAAGGAGGCAAGAGAAGAGACGAGAAGAAGAAAGGGGGAAAGGAAAGAGGAAAATAGAAAAAAAAAAAAAGAGAAGAGAAGAGAAGAGAAGAAAAAAAGAGAAGATATGATGAGATAAGAATAAGAAAGGGAAAAAATGAAAAAAGGAAAAGAAAGAGAAGAGAATAAGAAAGGGAGAAATACATAGAGGAAAGAGAAGAGATGATATGATGAGATAAGAATAAGAAGGGGAGAAATGCATAAAGGAAAAGAAAGAGAAGAGAAAGAAGGGAGAGAATAATAGAGAGAAGAGAAGAGAAAAAGGGGGAGGAAGAAAGGAGGAGGAGGAATGGAGGAGGAGGAGGAGAGAGAGTGAGAGAGGAGGAGAGAGAGAGAGGAGGAGGAGGAGGAGGAGGAGGAGGTGGAGGAGGAGGAGAGGAAGGAAGGAGAGGAGGGAGAGGAGAGAAGAGGAGGAAGAGGAAGAAGGAAGAAGAGGAGAAGAGGAGAGAAGGAAGAAGAGAAGAAGAAAAGAAGAGAAGAGAAGAGAAGAAGAAGAGAAGAGAAGAAAAAGAGAAGAAGAAGAGAGGGAGGAGGAGGAAACAAAAATAAGAGTAATAAGAAGAAAGAAGGGAGAAATACATTGCGGAAAATACATATACACAAACACAAGAAAATATCGAACGGTTTGACAAACGACACAGGAGCATGACGGAAGAAATACATACCATACGTACTGTAAACTCACTTTCTCCCAATAATAAAATAAATACAGTAAAATGGATGTGTACTCACCTATCGAATAGAGGCCCTGCCATTGCCGAGTTGAAATTGCTTGATGTCACTAAGATAGATTATCAGTTCCAAGTTCACACCGCACAAGTTTTTTTTTTTAACATTTTTTTTCCTTCTAATCGCACAGCACAATTTGCACTTTGTCTAATTTTCACACCAGTACTGTGTTCACTCTGACTGTTCCTCTATAGCCCGGTATGACTGCAAAAGAAAAAGAAAACACGCACAAGATTTGGAAATAGAGATGGGGAACAGCAACCTCACAAACGATATACACACACACACACACACACACACACACACACACAACAACACACAACACACTATATATATATATATATATATATATATATATATATATTATATATATATATAATTCTGAGTAATGTACCCACCCACCACCCACACATCCATCCATATACACACATACAAGTGTACATACAGAGCGAGTGTGTTAGAGACCAATATAAATAATCTGGTAACAACAACAATATTACCAGATTACACGGCCACCAATGAACTCTATAATGCATATATTCATAAATTCAATCACCTACCAAACCACAGGCAAGCATCCACATCCGCTTCTGCATCCACATACGCGTTATTATATATAATATATATATATATATATATATATATATATATATATAATTATATATATACATATATATATATATACATATATATATATAATTCTGAATAATGTACCCACCCATCCACCACACATATCCATATATAACATACATGTGTACATACAGAGCGAGTATGTTAGAGCAAAATATAACTAATATAGTCACAACAACAGGTACAGAAATAAACAGGAATAAATAAAACCCTTCTACAGCGACACCACAAACAGGCAAGTGCTCACAAA